>NC_135774.1:17052548-17352548 GCF_028453695.1 Augochlora pura | reverse complement strand
GATCGGTTGATTTAATGTTTAGATTTATTCCGATTAAGCAAATCATAGGGACGGGTAATACCGTCGGATTCTATGGATAAATCCGGAGGTTTAAATTTTACGTGTATTTTATCCTGTCAATATATCGTCGCCCGATTCTCGATCCCTTTCAATTACCACTGCTGCAGGGGCGAGAGGAACAGATACAGCTTAGAGACGATCCGACCATTCGAGTCGGGATTCGAGTTTCAAACCACTCCAGCTCATCGCTGTGCTCAAACCCCAAATGTTCCAAGTACTATTACTACTGGAGAGATTAAGTTTCAGCTACTGGTTAACCCTTAACGTACAATTCTTTTAAGTGTCTATATGTTTGCCGAATTACGAGTGACATTTTGGACTTGTTACAGCTCCATTGTGCAACGGTGCTTAACACCGGGTTTACCAAACGCATCATTCCAAATTGTTTTAATCTACAGTCGTTGAAATTTTAATGATACGTTTACGGGGAATTTATTTAACAAATTTGTCTCGTTGTACGTATATGTATAGTAATTAGACTGCGGATTTCATGCATTCATGAAATTCTGAAGATATGAGATGAATGCAATAATATTATTACGCTATCTTCCGTGTACTAAAATTATTGAAAGAAGCAACTTACTTTTATTAAACTGTCTCCTTACAATTGCGTTGGAAATTCTTTATTTAACGCAGTCTAATTGTAATAAATGTCACTTAAAATATAAATAAATATATGCTGGATATCTTTACGTAGCAACATAAAAGAGGTGCTCGATTTGTAGAGTAAAAAAACTACTCGTCCAATTTCACTTTTAACGTCTATTATGCAAATTAATTAATACTCTCTAAATATTCAATTTTAAGGGGAACGGTTTAATGAATATAATTTTAAGATATTTGCAAATGTTGTTTGCATAATATTTCCTTTGTTATGTGGAATTTAGCTCAGAGTTTACGAGATAACGGGAACGCTCATTAGTGCATTTCTGGCAGCGGAAGTGCATCGAATAATTTACTAACAATCCGATTTACTTGCGGATTCGTCCACGCTTTCCAACCTCCTAGCGTATCACCTTTCTGCGGGCAACGGTGTTAGGCTGGCACCACGTCGTCCGCCACTTGCAAAATTAAATCTTCTCATCTTAGATTTAAATGAGTTTGTGAAATTTAACACCGCCCCTTTCCAACCAGCCGAGCCCGTTTATGTCACGGGGCATGTGCGGTAAAAGGGTTCGCGCTACTGCAACGTTTGTCGTGTCTTCCGAGTTTTCGGATTTTATTGGCATTCGCACAAAGGTACTTTTGATAATGTAACAAATTAATATAGTATGCTGAAATGTATTTTTTAGAAAAAGCATTTCTTACGAAATTTATTTTGTCAGCTGAGTTTTGTAATAGAGATACGACAATAATGTCTAAGGTTAGAGTCGATTATGACTTTATGCAGAAATTAAATATTATATTACTCAAAGATAAATAAAAAAACGAAACTAAAAAAAGATAGGTTCTTATAATAAATAAATAGAAGAAAACTGAAGTAAGAAAATCCTCGTAATTGTTTAGACAAAAACAAATAAGAAAAGAAAAATTAAATTAAAAAGAAGTTTATATAATTATCTAGTGTTTTTAATACGATACTATGAAAATATAATATAATACAGTATAATATAATATGATATAATAATCTTTCACTATTAAAAACGATAGATCACTGAAATAAACGTTAACATGTATTGGTTAGGTTATAAGCTAGCAAGTAGCGTAAAAAAAATGATGGTCGAAGCTGTGAAGGCTCTCTTTCAGCAGCGTCCATCGCGTAAGACCACTCGACCTGGTTACGTTATTTGCTGCCGTGATAGATTTATTTGGGTCCAAGGATGAAAACGTCAAAGTCGCCATGTGTGTGCCTCTTCATGTAGTAGAAAAATGGACCACCCTTCACCGTCTTGACGTAAGTTATTGCAGAACGGACCCCACGAAAATTTCAATGCCGCAACAACTAGTTACTTACGTCTCTTATGAGAGGTAATTTCTCAACTACCTTCTATTTTAATAAAAACTCAAAGTCTTTTATTAACGTTGAATTAAACATTACATGTAACATTAGTGAATTTTCATGATTATTATTTTTATTTTGTCACTCGGCAGTTGAAATTGAGAATGCAGATGTAAATTGTAAGAAATTTGTAAATCATGTTTTGTGGTGAATTTTGGAAATAATAAATTACAGTCGTAGCAAATGTCACATATTCGACATATGATTTCTTCAGCGTTAAAATGTTAAGTTGCAAATTATTTTTTAAGGAGAAGTGTAAGAGACGTTAGATGGAGTTGTTTATTAATTCACATTTTAATTCTGCACTTTTGTGCAGAAATTGCAATTAATTAAAACACACAATTCCTCGAGTTTTCTGAAACGCAAAATGTAATATAATATAATGCAATATAATATAATATAGTTTACTAATATAATATAATACATGCTAATATAATTTTGCTAGAATGACAAAATTAGTAAAAGAAAGGTCGAAGAGCACGCGACAAGTACATCTGTGCAAAAAAATTTCATTACTTTTTCCTTATTATTGCTAACATATTAAATACGTTATTGAACAAATATATTCTCTAATATAATAAAAAAACAAATACAAAAATCATAATTATATTCATCACTGATTTAGCAACTTTTTAAGCTAACTATTAATTAAGAAACTTGATACAATTAACGCACTAAACTTCGCTGCTGAGTGCAATAACGCTGTATCGCTATCGTGCGCTTTTTTTAGAGTAGCTCGTACAAGAATTTCGAAAGTATAAAAGACAGACGCACCAGACATTCGTTGTGTCGGATCATTAGGCGAAGGCAGGCTCGTTACGGTCGCGGAAAAGGAGACGGGCGCGCGGCAAACAGCGAAATGCCATCAGACGCGACTGATTTCCGATGCAGACGTGGATATCATTATCCAATCGACTGAGAGGGGAGCCGGGGTGCAGTTCGACTGTATCATTGTCGGATGCAGCGAGTAACACTCGGTGAACGGGGCCGATCTATAGCCGGCGCATGATTGAACACGACGATTGCCGGACCGGACAGGCTCTTAACTGAGCACGGGGCCGCCCTTTGATTACATAATGATTGGGCCGCCGTCGGTGCGCTGTCCGAAAACGAAGGCACGTACCTGCAACAGCATTTCGCCATTTCGATCCTGGCAGACCCGTTCACGCGATAAAGGACAACGGGCCACCGGAGGTTCGTCTCGATCCCGCGTGTTTTTGCGTCGGACGCCGCCGGGAACGTGACACGTTTCGAAACACGGGACAATCCCCGGACGATCTGTTTCCCAGCTACGTGAAAAATTGTCCGCCGTCTTCTGACCGGGCCCGGGGCTTGAATTATTGCCGCTTCCCCGGCGGAGATTCCGTTCGACTTCGATGAAGAAACTCGATTCGTTAGGTTTGTCGGAGACACTTAAACCGCGCTGGATCTTACCGGGAGCGCACCCGCACCGTCGCTAACGGCCCAAAAGAGAGCCCCGTGTTGTTGGACAATTTTGGTGATTAGAAATTTCGGCTTTAGGTCGCGTGAAATGCTTCGGTGTCGATCGCATCAGACCTTCGAATTTAAACGAAGGTTAACTTATTAACCCTTAGCGGACGACGACTTTTCCGACCAAATGATACAGCAGGACGAGACGATTTTCTCAGATGCGTCGACTGTCTTGTATATCAATGATTTTAATTTGTATGGAATACAAATATAATTTATATAAGATTATATGCAACTATATACAATCATATATCGCGTCACTCGTCCAACCGCGCGAAACACAGTGGCGACTGAGAGTCGCCTCTCGTCCGTTAAAGGTTAACTTATTATAAGGAAAGGTATTTAATATTTAAAAATTTATTCAATAATATTGAAGCTTGTAGTACAATTTAACACATTTATCTTAATAATAGATATCAAATTAAGGGTTACTATAGCAACCGATTCACAGGCTACAGATCGGGGAGAAAAGCCGATTCATAGGCTATCGGTCGATAAAGTGTTAGAAAAGGATTTTTGTATTGTTTGACAAAAGTTTTTCGCAAGTAAAGATATTAATATAAACTGTGTTACTTAAATTTAAGTTATTTGAATCTAAATTTATTGAAAGTATTTTGATTAATTAAAATCTTGTAGCGGGAATTTATAACGGTGTACGGTTAGCACTTGTCTGGCCCTTGTCAGTGTCAAATTGACACTAATTATTGTACCTTCAGTTCGCGTACAATGATAAAATTGTTCGTTATTGCTAAGATACAAAATAGATATACAAAATCCAACAAAAATAACAATATATTAATATTATTATAATATTAGTATAATATAATAAGAATAAAATAGTACGCTTTTCAAGTACATGAATTATAATAGAAAATAATAATAATAAAATCGTTTAGCTGCAATATAAACATATATGAATGATATGAATTTAGACACTTAATAATACAGTTATTCGTCTATTGTTTAAAATACGCCGTGAACGTCTAAATCACAACAGAAAATACTAATAAAATCGTTTGTCCCCTACTTAAAATGCAATCCCGGTAGACGAATCAGAAAAATCAATACAAAAATGCGTGTCGCAAAATACACCAGCAATCGCGTTAATCACTCCTTCACCTGGAAAGCAAGAGCTGTAAGTGTCATGGTTTGTCGAGAAGCAGTGACGCGGAATTGAAAACTTCGAACCCAATTTCGAAGAGAAATGTGTTGCCCGGTGTTGTTATGGCTGAAATGAAATTTTACCTGTCCGTACGGTAGAACTCGTTGAAACGAATGAATCCAAAAACAAGAAACACAGAATAGTGATATATCGTTTTTGATTGGATGTTCGAAACGAAACAAATACGCGCCGTTTCTTTTACGCGACACAAATTATATTTCCCGCCGATTGGAGCCCGGTGTCTAGTTTCGATGTGTGCACGTATAAACGTTTGTTTCCGGTATGATTGACAGGAGATATCGTCAGTGTCGAACACATTTGTGTCATTTGTGCGTCGCAAGAAATTCAATTAATAGCGCGACGCGTGTATCATTATTATTCAGATTATTCAAAGGCAATTCATTTTCTCTGTCTTCCGGCCGCCGTGCGTCGCAGACATTTTATCAAACTGAACTGGAATTTTTCCGATTCTCGGGATAAAGCGTATATTTATATTCACGTTGATTTATTGAGATTTAGCGTCGCTTTATCCATCAAAAGAAATACACGCGTGTTATGGAAATATTTGAACAATGCGTCGATAAATAGCCGATAAGTTTGCAACGCGAGCTTTCGCTGCTCGACCGTATAATTGAAACGTGAAGCTTCTTTGTTTTGTATTAGTTAAATCCGTGCTATAATAAAATACGAAGCGACGTGTTACACATTATAGATGTACTAGACAATTGCATTCATTTAACTCAAGCGTAGTTTCTTTTTTAAATATATCTATTGCGTTGTCAATGCTACGTAGACTAAATATTTCTTTCTGTGAAAACCTGATGATCAAATAATTCAATAAATAATGTTCAATTAACTTTTACGAACACACTTATTAATATTCGTAAGTAATAATACGAAGTATATTTTATTTATTTCACGATGCAAAACACGATGGTGAAAATAGGTCAACAAAATCAGCGTCCAAGCTTGAAGAACCTGGAATCATTGTTAATACTTTGAAAAGTTAGTAATAATTACTAAATAAAATTGAACAGTACATTCAAAGAACATCTACATTCTATTCTTATCGCGTGCAGGTAATATCTTAATGCCGAAAGCGTAAACGCAGAAGAATCATTTGACGTTGAACGAAATAAATTCTTTTAATGAAACCCGCTTTTCATATTGCTTTCTCACGTGGACCATAAACTTCGAGCAAAGCGGCAAAAGAAACCAATCCGCGATAGTTAGTGCAGCGAACGGCGACCGTAACAGGGCGCGTACGAACGTGCAAATAAAAATCACGGCCGTGTAACGCACGCTGACGATAGAATTATAGGAACAATGTGGAAAATCTTGTTTATCCGCGTCGCAGTTCTCATTTTCCCATGGTATTTACGGTCCACGTTTCCAAGCGGTAAATCCACGTATTGCGAACGCGGCGCGCGTGGCTCTGGATTGGACCGTGAACGTATCACCGGCGAAAAGATGGCCGAGGAATTATTAAAACCAGTCTCTGATTTGGAGAAACTCCGACGGCGCGAACTAGCGCGAGTGTTACCGATCCCGGTTGATTTTCGTTCAACTGGAACACATGGGGTGTCGGTGCCGTTTACCATGGCCAACCAGGCTTCAAATTCTCTCTAAATTAATAACAGGACTTTTAAATATGTTATCTCGCTGAAACAGGTGACAAAACTGTCCTATTCCTGCTGCGTGTACAAAGCCGAGACCCCTGTAATTAACGAATCGTAACTTCGTTTTATGATCAAAATTTTTATCTGACACGTAAGGCTTTGGAAGTTACAACTCTCGAAATGGTAAAAAGATCACTCAGTTTGATGATACTAATCGTAAAACACTATAAAGCATGATGAACAGCGTGTATGATATTCTTTGTACATTTAAAGTAAATACTTAAGGCTAATATAAACTAATAATTAGAATCCAAATTTTATGCATTTATGGCGAAAGTTATTAGTTGCTATTTGAAAGTGTTAAAACTCTGGAAGAACTATATTATTTTCAATTTACTAAAAATATTCCTTATAAGCAGAAATTCCTGTGCGACTTTTGCTTCTTGCAATGTTTACGAAACATTTTTATTTTGCATAAGAATTCGCATTCTACTAATAATTTCTTTTTATAAGGAATATTTCCGTGGTAAAAGGAGTTTCTTCTGTGTATAGCATAGTAATTGAAAAATTTATTAATATAATCGATTCATTCATCTAATAATATAAATCTATTAATAAATGTATATTAATATCTAAAATCTATTAAAATTCATTAATATAATAAATCTATTAGTTAACGATGATATATTAATGTGTAATATATCGTGGTTCACGATCTCTATTCTGAAAAGTCTTTTGCTGAAGCACTTCTCCGCTATTAATTCAGATATGGAACTTTACTGCGCTGACCTCCCCTACATTTCTCTTAAACGTAGCGAATATGCGTAGGTGTGTTCAACAGTTATCGCTTCACAGATGTAGCACCACTTATCCGTCTCCTACGCTCTGCTACAGAAAATAGATGGACACCTGCATAGCCAAGAAACAGGTGATCCTAATCTACAGCATAAATTTTAATAACATTTATATCTGGACAAAATGAAATACAATCGAAATTAACAGAAATAAATAACCCACGGATTTTATGCATGTTTGTCAAAAATGGTTAAAGCAACGATAAAATTGTAAAAAAAAGAGAGGAATTTGAGAACAATTTAACGTTGTGTGCACGACTTATTTAAGATTGTTAAAAGAGGAAAGACATTTTCATCTGACTTATGTTTCTTGTAATCAAGTTAGACAATTATTATTTTGCATTAAAATCGTTAATCTACAAATAAATGTTTAGATTTAGAATACCAATCATTATGATACCAATTCTAAGAATTATCATCAAATGTATTAAAATCGACGAGCTGTTAAGACAACAAAGAATATTTGTAAATATCATTAATTCCTATATTGGTAACAAAATGTAAATAAATTAATAATTGGTAAAACATTTTACCAACATTTATTATTTAAATTCGTTCAGAAAAATTACAATTTCGTGAACAAATGTCGAGGTTGTTATCCGTGGAACATTATCGAAATCATTTAACTGATAATTTCTTTCAATCGTCGAGATTAGAATAGTCTTCGACATCTTTACAGTTCAATATCGCACGGATACGAAATTACCGATACCTTTTCGTAATTATTTACCGCACGAAGAATGTGATGCAAAGTTTTCATGAATTTATCGAAGAAGCCGGTTCCGTCGAATCAATAGGCGGAACGCGAGCGTTTCTTCCACCGCAATTACATTATCAAGGAAGCTCGCGAAACGTTTTGTTAAGGCGGAAAACGATGCCAAGCCTCGAGATTCCATCACATTTAAAGTTTCCGCGGCGTCGTTTAATACTTCGGACCGATACGAATGTATAAAGTATCAGTTTCCACGCTCTCCTCTCTTTTATCCGACTTTACCTTACTGCAGTAAAGTGAAACTCAAACACACATTCTCTACATTCCCAGCTTTATACGGTGGCCCAGTTTTTCGACTAGCTCGCGAACGTGTTAAATGGTCACGGCTTACGAACGGGGGTTCTCGTTCAGTTTTTCCCAATTTTTCCGTCGTTCGTCTCTCGACGAATATTTCGACGAATGGCGAAAAAAAAGGTATCGCGGGAATGTTTCGCATCCTGACACGGATCGCTCTCGCGTTCCGGAAAGCTTTCTTCCCGTAACTTCCGCAAGTGTTCCGCGTAGAATGCGACGCTGGTACAATTTCGAAGATTGTTTCGTCCCGAAATCCTTCGCAAGGACGGTATCGTTTCCAAATTGCTATAAAAAAGACACCGTTTAAGATTTTTTGGATTTCTTTGTAAAATTAGTAAATTTACCAATTAATTATGAAAAACGATTTTGTTGCAGCTTATTTCTTGTGATAAAATGTTTGTTGAAAATGAACGATTGTTGTACGGTGGGTACTTGCGTATTCAGCAAAATAATAATGTATGTATGTATAAATATGTATGTATAAACTCTGTGGAACGAAATAAGTTGTGTAATCTTTTCTGATAACTTTTGTACAGATCTTAACCTAAAAATTAATTCTCTTTCTACGCTCCAAAATATTGGATAATATTATCACTTATTATTAGACCGTGGATCTTTATACAAAGTAATAATTTTCATCTTATATGACATAAAACATATAAATTAATTAAACGTGTATTTATTTTTTATTTTGATAACGTTCGTACAGTAAATGCTTCGAAAATAACGAATCCGTTGTTCAAATGTTACATCATAAAATAAGTGGTTACCCAGTTTTTCTATTTTGCAACCTAGAATTTTACATTGCATAAAGATCCACGAGTTAATAGAAAGCAGATTTTACGATAATAAAAAAAGGTTGATCAAAGGAACAATACACGGATTACAAAAATTTAAGATCATCTATATATTATTAACAAGTGAGCAAAATTATTCAACAAAAAAAACGGAATTTCTATTTCATTCCAGTTTGTTACAATTTATGAGGAAAACGTTCATGTATATTTATTTCGTCTACGCAAAGACTATTACAACAAGATAAAGCAAACTCTCGCAGCAAAGTCTACCGAAATCCACATAATCTTTCCCGGATTACCTAATATTTCCAGCTAAATCTTCCAGGACAGTCTTGTTTTAACATTTTTAATCCTTCTCCGCGCGGGTACAGCCGTTGTTCATTTATAATGACGACTAAGCAAATCTGGCACGCGTATCGCGACCCCGTTAATGGACAAAAGGGTAATTTGTAATCACTAATTACATCCAGTTAAATCTGACGTGTTCGCCCCGAAACCAACGCTACGTGTGACGTTCTGGCTCTCTCTCTCTCTCTCTCTCTCTCTCGCTCTCTCCAGCAGGATTGCAGCCACCCCCAGTCCTAGGCATTTCACCCTGGACCGCCGGAACCCGGTATGATTAGTGCGAGCGATAAGTCGAGACGTCTGGCGTATTCTCAGCGCGTTATCTGCCTGCAATTAGTTGCGCGTAACGACGTGTAATTAAGACAAAAAGCTCTCGAACTGTCCCCTGCACGCAATACACAGGTTCGCGGTGTCGGACCACCCCGGCGCTCCGAGCGCCTCGCGTCTTCGTAACCCGAAATCTTTGCACATCCATAGAATTTACCGCCGAGCTATTTCCTCGCCCGATGTTGCACCCTTGAAGAATCTCACGAATTTCATCAATTGTTCGCCGCAAAATGCTCGTGGCGAACTTGAACATAACATTTCTTTTTCTTTGCTTATTCAATGTCGCATCTGGTTAATAGTAATTAGCGTCCATTATGTGGAATTACAATTGTAGGGTTACATGGGGGTGCAGTATGTTCAATAGCTATTATATTAAATTATTTGTACTAAATACTATGGGTTCAATGTTGTCTTCTTAACCTAGATTTCGTAAGTTGCTATACAAATCGGCTCTGTCATATTTTACAAAATTCAAGAAGTTTCATATACAGTTATGCATATAATTATAGATTCATAGTGGCTTTTTGTACGTTTTCTTCTAAATATGATGTAACTTTATAATAATAATAATAGATAAGATAAAAATATACAAATATTTTTCAATGCGATATTGAATGATAATGAATATGAATATAAAAGTTAAAAGAAATTTATGTAATTTTTGAATATTCTATGAGGATACAAACAAATTTATTTATCCATGTAAAAAGTATTTCGAAAGTCAAAGTTTATTGCATATATAAATAAAGCCAATACTTGCAATGCAATAAGAAGAAATTCTGTGTAGAGTTTCTAAAATAGAAATTTATGTAAAGTTTTATAATATTCTAAGGAACTGTACGTGCGAACTTTGTCGAAAGAATTTATTTTCCGATGATCTTCTTACTACGGTAATAAACGACGAATGAATTTTCCTGTTTGTACGAGGCGTAATGCATAGCGCAGAACGCGCAGAGCGACGCGCCCGGGATAATAACGTTGGGTCAAAGTTTACTGAAAAATTAACTTCTGCATCGATATTTTGGCGAGCATCAGGACTCGGTGAAATCCAGCGTAATCATATTTATGGTAATTTTAAAGTAACAGAATTAATGGCTTTCGATAGCATTTCGCCACACCGCCCGTGACAAAAATAGCACGAATTTACACAGACAGACGCGTTTATTATTTTTCTCTCGGTTAATTTCAGATCAGATATTCACGATAATGTATGTCCGACCATACGGACGTGCATTAATAATGAATCACGAAAGGCGAACGAACATTCAATGAATTTCATAATTTAACCGGCGAGGAGTGTGATTCGCGAATTTCGTGAGAGATAAAGCGAATGGTTATCGCGGAACATTTTTCGTTTTTAACTTTTACCGAATAAACCGCGTGCAAATTACGTTGCGCACACAATGGGTGTGGCCAGGGATTCGAAACATTTATAATATCGGTTATGGTTCTTGAAACGTTTATGGGAAAAAGTGCTTGCTGTTAGACTGCATTTTCGTATGCATTTATGAAGAAACTATATTAGGTAAACCTAAAGCAGGAGAGCGATCTAAATAATATATAAATTAAAATTTAGCTTATCTATAAAGTTTAAACGTAAATTTTTAAATTAAAATTGAAAGTTTAGATGTTTAGCATCGATAACTTTCTTAATGTACATTTTGCTTATAAACATCACTAATAAACCTAGGAAGATCTAATAGATTTGTGTAAAATAAATTTGAAAATCTTTTATTTTGCATAAAGATTCATACTCTGTTTAGAGCAGCCAAGAAAAGACTGCGGTTCTTTTATGCAAAATAGAAATTCTTATCATCTCTTATATCAACCATAAATTAAATAAAAATATGTTTCTTCTTTCAGTGACGTAAATACAATGGAAGTAATGTTGCAGTATTTTTAAAATTTCTTTCATTGTTCTGCGTTAGTGATTATGAGATTTTATCGATTATAGTATCGAAACGGTTATTTTAAGCACCTTTGTTTAAGATATTTATTATGTTGAGTCCCAAGGATTAGTATCCTAAAATAAGAGTCGACGATGTTTCACTTAAAATTACAGCTTTACTGTTATAACTTATAAAAATATGTTGTTGAACTTACGTCCATATCAAGGACACGGCAAAGGTTAAATAAAAAATGTGAGCGAGAAGAGATTCGAACTAATTAATCTAGACTCGAGACCATATCCTGAAGAGTCTTAAAAAATTTGTTATATCCAGGTGCTCGGTCGACAAATTAATATCGGAGAAGCCGTTTCATGCCGGATTTCGAGGAATAACGAATTCTCCGTGTTGCATGAATCTGCTTGTTGATTTATTGACAATATGTCGTGGCTCGTCTACCGATATTGGATTTTTCTACTCTTTGAGTGGTTGTGTTGAACTGATCAGTCTGGGTCAGCAAGTTTTCTATTAAATCTCTCTTTACATTCTTTGCGTTTAATTTTTCAATCTAAATTCACATTTTATTTGTACGTTCTACGTTGATAGAATACGCTACGAACTTTTTCGAGATTACGATTTCTAGAACGTGATCTCGTGCCGATGTCACCGGGACGTTATTTAGCGCGATCACCGACATCAGCGTTGAGCGATAACAAATTTTACATTGAAGAAAATATCTTTATGACAATAAATTTTTAATTAATATCGTGTTCGAATCGTTTAGGAAACGGTTTACCATGTTCAGTAGATAGTATTCCTATTGTTACAGAATTTGCACCGTTAAATTAAAATAAGTATAACATTGCGAGTCTTTCGAAGATTCTAGGTTATGTTGACCCTTACTTTCAGCTTTATTAAATATTCTTTTGATTTTATTATAAAATATATTAGTATATTATTATATTTATACAATTTATAGTTTCAAAGTAATATGTAATATAATATATTAAAACATTTTTGGTAAATATCTATACTTTGGAACAATAAATTAATGTAATTGTGTGTAAAGAATAGTCACCAATGTCATATTTATGACAATTTTGAAAATAAGACTTAATCGTTCTCGCAAAAGAGATGTAGTTAAAATATTTAATTCTAACCGTACCGTTGCTGGTCAAATGACCGGCTCGAAGTTTCTTATTCTACAATTACTGAAATTATAAAGAAACTATTTAAAAAATGTATTGATCCCAATATATATTAACATAAAATTCAAAAAAATCTGAATGAATTCAATACTGTAATTTGTATCAGGCAATTACAGACGAGTCACCTCTAACGCCTGGTATGGTTACATTTAAACGAACTGATCAATTTTTAGAAGTTTTACATTTATACCTGAAACTTGTTACGACGATTGGCACATTCTCACATTTACTGCCGCGCGGAAACGATAACCGATAGGAAATTGGGTTCGAACATAAAGTAATAGCGCACTTCAGATTTTTTCCCAGTCCGTGTCCAGGTCCGCGAGAGCCGTAACACCGATTGTAAACCCGCTTTTAGATTAACATAAGATAATTTAACCAAACACGGCGGAATAACGTTCCCCGTTGTTTCCGTGACCGAAACAATGCGCTATTAGCATCCCAACGCCATCATAATTATATGCTCGTGAACTCACGCAAGAGCGAGTAACCGTGCCGTTATCTCGGCTAATCCTATTATAATTCGTATTAGGTCAGACTGCAAAACCGCTTTTAGCGAAAGGGGCTGCTCGTGGCTCTGTTGCCGGCCGCTTGTAAATTTTTATTGACCCCTCGCTCGGCCGCAATAAAAGCGTCCATTATCGTTATTAACCGTCACAGCTTATTGCCGTCGTGGTACTGATTGATTAACACGTTGCTCTCGGTAACTCCGGTTGACCGGTGTCATTACTATTTCAAACTGCTTCGGCATTGCGGCGTTCCAGATAATACGCTGCGGACAAATCGGTGACTTAGTGAATTCCTAACCGGCACAATTTGGTTCCTCGAGCATTCGCTGCGAGAATCAGTGCAACCGGGTTTGTCCGACCGTTTTTAAGCATTCATTTCCAGGCGACCTTCGCGGTATAATAGAGAAGCATTGCGCAATTTATTACCCCGCTGTTCATGAGTCACGATTATTTCAATATAATCCGTTCGCAGAGATTACCGCGGCTTCGGAGATAATCAGATTTTTGTGCAGATGTATAAAAGGCAAGAAAACTAATTGCATTTTATCACGTTTATTTCATTCGAATTTATGTTAATTTCATTAATTTATACTATTACTGATGACATTAAAGTGCGTCGAAATACTTTTATGCAACCAATGTATTGTTTCGTAATAGTCGAATACACTTGATAATCAACACATGAATTGGAACAAACAAATCAAATCGATCTGGAAAAATGCAAAAATGTAATACAACATGTAACACTTACATGTGTTCTATCTAAATGAAGTGAGCAGTTAACCCCTTGCCGTGCCATTTTCTTTAGAAGTTGCACGATTAGAATTTCTTCGATCGCCCTAAATTCTTAGATGAAAAAGGAAATTTTATTTTTATCGTGTGCTTATATCTACTTGAATGTTTAAATATTGGTAATGGGGGAATAAAATTTTATTCCCAGTTAAAGGAGCGAATGAATATTCACATCTAATAGCTTATTACTATTATAGAAATCTCCAACACGAGTCTGACTCGTTAAAGTACGGCAAGGGGTTAATAACACTTCGTTTATTAATTTCATAAAAATTCTGATAGGAAAAATAATATAGATGTAAACTGAGAAGCATAAACTTTTTAAACATAGCAGCTAATATTTTCTAGAAAAGAAATAATACTCAAAAATGAATAATATTGATTTTTTTTTTTATCTTATACATATACTGACTGACATAAATGACAAAATTATGAATTATTTTCTGCGGAACAGATGACGTTCTTCAGATAAATATAAACAACATTTACAAAATAAATATTATCATTCCACTACTGGTACAAGTTGAAGGCAATTAGCTGCAAAATGCAGAAACAGTTTACACTCATTAGCCTCGTAGAAGGTCCAGCTAAATCGCATTCAAAAAGGTGGAGGATCGCCTCGCGACCTCCCTGCCAGCGAGACAGGATGGAACGGAAGATCCCTAGGCCAGAAACAAAGAGGAGAATCAAGGAACGGCTAGGTACAGCCAGCGAGTAAAAAGGAGCAGCTGTTTCGCTAAAAATGTCACAATATTTACACGGATTTAGAGCTGCCCCCTGCAATCGAGCTTAGCCGCGACGGGGTTGTGTCGGAGAATTTATTTAGCGCGGTCGGCCAGCAATTTGCCGGCGAAACCTGTTCATGCTCCCGGCAAATATGCAGAAATGCTCGAATAAATAATATCAAAGTGTATTCAGTGAGACCTTGATTCATTAAATCCCGGCTTGGATCTCTTAATACGGTTGAAATGGAAAATGTGCAACGGGGTCAAGCGTGTGCCGGTGACCTCGCGGGTTACTTCGGTACCGCGGCAGTGCATAATCCTTTCGTAATGACGTGCGCATTTTTAGCTTTAATACAGCTGACACGCCGCAATCATTGCCGGCCGAGGAAGATCCTAACTCCCGCACGTGCACACGCCGCTCACGTTTCGACTTCGGATTAAACGTTCGTCCGGCGCCACCGCGCCGATCAAGTGTCGCGAAATGTCGACTTGGTGTATGCTAGATTCCTGGCGAATCTTTGCAAAAATATCGAATAGAACAAGGAAACCAATTAACCCTTTACACTTCTGTTAAAAGCGTAACAGTTTTACAAGTCACGAGACTCAATATCATATGCACAAATTATACCAAGTGCTATACTACAGCTGGTCAAAATAGCAATTTTGGATCCAGGCTTAAAATCGCTTTGAGTGCAAATGGTTAAAATACTCAGTTGGCGGATCTCAAAAGTTGTCGCTACTAAAAATAATTTTAGCAATTTAATTGGCATTTCTTAACACGTTCGCGGGCAATAAAGATTTCAATCAGTTGCTAAAATGGACAGGTGATTCACTGTTATGCTAATTGTAATATCGAAATCTCAAAGAATCACAATTTTAACCCTTTGCACTGGAGTGGTGACTCTAAAACACCATTAAAATTATTATACCACGTTTCAAAATAATTTATATACATATTATGAAAGTTCAGATTTAAATAATTGTTAAATTTTTAATTTTGCATGAATCACAAGATTCAAATTTATATGCATATAGTGAACTTTGGCATAGAAAATAGAAATATTGTAAGTCAAAAGAATTGTTTTAGATTTGCAGTTTAAATAGCTTCGACTGCAAAGGGTTAATAGTTATATGTTATATACACAAAGAGAAGACAAAATGAAATAATAGTACTCAATGAATCGGTTTGCTATTATATTAAAGCGAAATAATTTCAAAAATGAATGCAGTATAGATTTGAAGACATGATGATGTTACTGACGAACTTGAATGTTGTTACACCGACATAATTTTGCATCACAATAAAAATGAATACTATAGCATCACTAATACGACCCTTAACGTCTGTGCACAATAAAAAGTTACTATTTAAAATACTCTAATGAATTTCATTTTCCATAAAGAAATGTAATATCATAATAGGTTATACTAAAGCTTACATTACAGATAACTGGTTTAATAAAATTACACGTTTAAACACGTTTAAATTTCATCTCTATAAAAATATAACGAACATTTTTTCTGGGTTCGTTTTTTTCAAGTATATTGCCTCAGTTTTATAGAATTTTTACACAACACAACGTGTCAAAAGTGATTAACCTGCAACCGGTCCAGTGGCTCTTATATGAACATTTTCATGAGTTAACATATAAATATGGAAGAATAAATATGTAAGCTCAATCCGCATTATGTTTAATAATATTCTGTCAGAATTTCGTTTACGTACTTTAAATATACCAGCAAATATTCACGTAACTGTTTCAAAACATGTTAATTTGTATATGCCATTAATTTTTCAGTAAATATTATTTTAATTGTACAGTAAATATTTTTGTTTTATAAACGGGTTGATGCTTTATAATAGGAATTGTTCAAGGTGATACAGAAATAAAATTATTTTAAGTTCATTTATCGTTTAAAAAATATCTACAAGAATAGTTAAAACACCTGTGGAAAAAAGCGACGATTTCCCTTCAATTGAGTAAATTTACAACAAGTATGATAAAGCTATAGCACCAACTCGCATCCTCTTCGTTAAAATTATTCACTAAACAAGCGATGACATATTTTTTCGCAGCAATGCACATGTCGTTCTGAATCGAATGATCTTAATATTTCGCAGTCAGAAATAATGAATGACCTCCGCAGTTACAATTCGTGCCATCAATGTCAATTCATTCGCTCGTAAAAGTTCCCTTATAAAAACGACCTTTTTAATTACTCATAATAAAACACGACGAAATTCAGAAACCTTATTTAGCGAGCTCGCTGGCTGCTGTAAAAATCAACGGGGAACAGAATTTTCCCAAGCATTCAATCTCCCAAAGCGGGAGCAACTTTTCTCATTTTCACCGGTCCTCCAGTCACGAATGTGGCCGGGGTCTCGGTAGAATATAATTTATGTATGGCAATAAAGCTAGCATTAATGTAAATTACGTTTCACGATAAGCCGTGCCGTGGGAGCACCCTTAATAAAGAGTTCCTTTGCTTATTATTTTCAGACTCGACGGCGCGGTGCAACGCTAACAACAACGGTCTACCATCTGCTCGTACTAGCCGGTATGTTGGCCTTCGGATCGGCGGCGTTCTGTCCGAACGGCTGCACCTGCGACGACGACAACCTCGTGGTGTCCTGCATAGGAGCGAATCTGGACGTGATACCGATCGCCTTGAACCCCAGCATCCAGCGGATAGTGCTGAAGGAGAACCGGATAAAAATCGTGGACGCCGCGGCGTTCCAATTCTACGGCGACTTGAAGAACGTTGACCTCTCTAGCAACCACCTCTTCATCATACCGAACGGGAGCTTCGAGGCGCAGAAGCAACTGGTGGAGCTGCACCTTAGGCACAACAAGATCTCGGCGTTGACCGAGAAAACGTTCCAAGGCCTGAAATCTCTGACGGTGCTGAATCTGCGGGACAACTACCTGGAGAACCTGAAGAACGGTTTGTTCGCTTCGCTGTCGAAGTTGGAGGAGCTCGATCTGGGGAAAAATCGGATATCGAAGGTAGAGCCGAACGCGTTCCAAAAGCTGGGCACTCTCCGGGTGTTGCATCTCGATGACAATCAGTTAAGAACGATCCCGTCACCGGCTTTGGCGCCGTTAAACGCTTTGGCCGAGTTGCACATAGGCTGGAACGCGTTCTCCTCGCTGCCCGACGATGCGTTCAAAGGTCTGGAACAGTTGACGGTGCTCGACATAACCGGCGCCGGTTTAGACGACATCAGCGACGGTGCTTTCCGCGGACTGAACGCTCTGCGTACACTGGGTCTCGATGGGAACAAGTTACGGGAAGTGCCGACGAAACAGTTGGCGGTGCTGCCTCGCCTCGAGGAGCTCACCTTGGGTCAAAACTATTTCACGACCCTGAGATCCGGCGCGTTCCAGGGCCTGTCCAAGCTGAAAAAACTCGACATATCTGCGGCAAAGCTGTTGACCACCGTCGAACGAGGAGCGTTCTCGGATAACGCTAATCTGGAGACCCTTGTGTTGAACAGCAACAAACGACTGACGACGATGGAGGACGGATCCCTAGCCGGTTTACCCAATCTGAGGCATCTGATGCTCCGTGACAACGCGTTCACCGGGTTCTCGGAATCCCTGGTGGCCTGGAACGAGCTGCGTCGCCTGGATTTAAGCGAGAATCCCTTTGTCTGCGACTGCGGTTTGCTTTGGTTATCCGAAGTCCTAGTCCCAAGAAACTCCAGTCCGGTGATATGCGGGGAACCCCCGGAATCGAAGGGAAAACCGATGAAGGGCATGACGCCGGACGAGCTGGGTTGCGCTTTTTCCGATCCGCGGAAACAAGCATTGTTGGCCACGCTGTGCGCGGCAGGGCTCGCCCTTCTTACCGGCTTGGCTTTGATCCTCTACTACCGATGCCGTAGACGCGTCCGTGACGCGCTCAAGGACTACAAATGGAAGAATCGCGCAATCTCCCGCAAAGAACACGAGTACCAGAAGACCTTCTCCGACGACGAGTACATCGTCCGATCGGCACACCCGCACCCGCACCACCACCATCACCATCACCAGCAACAGTCCCAGCAGATGCCGCCTCACCATCACCACCATCATCTGCAGCAACAACAGCAACAGCTGCAGCAACAGCAGCAGCAACAACACTCCCAGATCTCGACCAATATCAAGCCTATACCGGTGACGGAACTGTAGCTAGAACTTCGGGCGGCGAGCCCTGGAGTCGGAGGCGTTTGGTTCCTGCCGCACGGCAGTACGACCCTTGCTGAAGGCTTCACCTACATCGACGGGGAGACGGCGCGACAGATGCGCCGCCCGGGAACGCTGCCCAACTCCGGTACATCCGGTCACCGATCGGTCGGCCCCATGGAGGACGGCTCGTCGCCGTTGAGCATCGCCGCCGATAATTGCTCGTCGACCAGCGGCCGGTTGCATTACTCGAATCATTCTCTGCGGCGCACGCCCCAGCCGCCGCATCTGCCGGCCCGCGACAAGGACAGCCCCTCCGAGAGAGGGCAGAACGACTCGCGGGTTCAGAACGGCATTCCGGGACACCACCATCAACCACCGCCGCTGCCCTCGAGACACCAGGCCTCCTGCGGACAATCGTCCTACCCTACGCTGCCCATGAACGGCCACGCGACCCATCAGTATCACCACTTCCCGCGCGAGAAGGATCGATCGTCCCGCGATCGAAGTCGCGATCGGGACGTCGGGGTTCAGTCGGTCCCCCATCGGTCGGACAAGCACCGGGAGGCGCAGATGGAGATGGAGATGGAGATGGAGATGCACGACGGAATGGACATGGGCGAGATCGGCTCGTATCGCGCGTAAATGCAAAAATCCGCGATGCGAACGGATGCGAACTCGCGTGGTGGAGAGATCGGACGCGGGGCAGGCCGAGTGAATTGAAATCGAAGACTGAATCCGAGCGTTGAACGAACAGAGCATCCGGCAACGAAGTTAAGATGGCGGATGACGCACACGGATGGCGCGTGCATTGGGAGAGAACGGGATTGGCGAGTACACTGGTAAATCAAATTGAAGACTGATTAGGACTGGCATCGGTGAACGATATCGACGAGCAATTTACTGATACTGGTACATTCCAATCACCCTATTCACGAGGCCTTGGTGGAACAAATGAACACTGATTCCAAGTGGACCTCGGTCTCGTAGGATCGCGCGTCGCAGCTCCCCTGTCGATGGTGTTCCGGCACGGCTCGAATGCTCCACGAACGATCCACGGGATGGTTAACGATAACGGTGCTGCACCAAGGGAATGGGTTACCGACTCGTCCTTACGATTAAAAAGATCGGCCGCAGACGCCAAGGTGTGGGAAGCGAATCGATCGATCGCGCGCTACAAGTCGCCGCAAAGCTTTCTTAAGCACCACGTGATCCGGGCGCGGACTTTTTGTCTGCGTACGTAACTACTCTGGATAACACACATGCTCCGGAGGTTCCATAACGAATGGACGAAGTTTACAAGGCAAGACGGATCGGCCAGGAGATTGCGACGGTGAAACGTTCTCGTGGAATCGCGTCAAAGAGGACAGCGGTGGAGGCAGTCCACGGTCGTGTTCGCGTTGACGGCAAAGGCGCGCGCTCCAGACGACTGCGACTTTGATACGTCCCCGACGAACGGGCTCCGAAAGACCGAAATCGGAGGAAGAAAGCGAAGAAGATAAAATGCGCCGCGAAGTTGCGAAAATGTTATCCGCTGAACGAACGTCCCGGCGCACGAGACTCGGAGACGCATCGTTTGTAAATGTCACGCTAGCAAGGCGACAGAGTGGAACCATCGAATCGCAATTCGAGCTGGCGGGAGCCCTCTGTCGCGTTTCTACTTACGCTGCGGGTCCCAGTCGGTCCGATAATTACCGGAAGCAAACGTCCTCGTGGCACGAACTACGAGTCACAAGGAAAAACCGAGAGAGAATCGTATTCAGATTAACTCTGCGCGTAACTTAACGTGTCCCTTTGTATTTTCAATTTCTCGCGGTCGAATTATGTTCGCGCGCGTACCACGTATTTATTAACGTTGCAAACGAACCTTTCGTTTCACTTTTCACGCGAGAATCATCGTATATGACTTTTTCTACTCGGTTACGATTTCCGAAATGGGTACTTAATAACTGTAATTTCCGGATCATCCGTAGTCCTCGCGCGTTGGTGCTAACCCCTGCAAATCCGCCGGCGTTATTTTCGAGTATTTGGCTGAAAATCATTTTCTCTGCAAAGCTTCTTATAATCATGGGGGACAGTACATTAACCCTTGTGTTAATAACCGCGTACCATTTTGCACTTCTTCTTCAAAATATTTTTGGCTTCCGATGAGATATTTCGTTTTCCAACAAGGTCGTTACTTGGCAATTTTCTATTGATATCGAAAAAAGTACTAAATTAGATTGGAAGATAAAGTTTGATGTACGTTTTTTTCAATAACCAGAATGGTCATGTACCCTAATAGAAGAAAAAGATAGAGAGCGCAATTCTCTAGACAATTAATAAAAATATTTTATCGCGGTGATAAATATAAAATAAATAGGATCTCGGTTACAGAACAACGTCGACTATTTCGGTTATCAACATAAGGGTTAAGATACGTAATCCTAGTTTTACCGATTCATTTACCGATCACATATCGGAGTTTCGAGGATGGAACAAGCTGACGACGTCGCAGGGATTCTACGAAATTGTCTGCACTGTCAGAGTGGCACGCGTACTTGCGATAAATCATGCGTTCGAAGCCGTCCATTTTGTCCCAGACACGCTTCATTGGCGCCAAGGTTTCCGAAATTACGCTCGTAGTCATTCATCTACATCAGGCATGAGCAACAAGCGCTCTTTGCACTGAGAGCGCTCTGAATTGCCCCCGGGAGCAACGCTTAAGGGCAAACGACGCCAGGGGAAGAGGTAGAAGGTTAGCGATAGTCTTCTGTTTTACTTTCGTTGCGCGAAGTACGCTGACTAGGCGTGGCACTGTTTCTTCGACTTCGATGGAGCCCGAACGATTCCCCAAAGGGCAATCTGTTCCCATACCTGGTCTCTTTGTTTGCTCTTTCATTTAATAATAATCACTTTATCTCGCGAGAAAACCCTAAGCCCTGCGACGTCGTCAGCGCGTTTCGAGAACGAGTTTTCTTAAAATAACGCCATTCGCAAACGCGTTCTGAATACGATCCGTGACAAGACGTTCGCGTAGCACCCGGCTGAC
Organism: Augochlora pura; assembly: GCF_028453695.1. Lineage (NCBI taxonomy): Eukaryota > Metazoa > Arthropoda > Insecta > Hymenoptera > Halictidae > Augochlora > Augochlora pura. Next base: position 17,330,508 of record NC_135774.1, on the reverse strand, counting down.
ACGGACTGGCGTACATTTCGAACACACGTAGATCGTAGTCGACCGCTTAATTATACCGAGAGACTGTTGAGTGCGACAGAAAGAGACGACCTCAAGTTCGATGGTGTCTCGGTAGACGACTCGCGGCACCTGACACGACAGACGGGGTTTTCAGACACGAACGCGATCTTAGCGAGTCGGCTACCGAGTAACCGCTTCATTAAACATTCTAAGTACTGTACTTCGTAAATCAGAAATCGTGTAACGATATTTTTTTTACATTCGAGGGCTCCTCCGCGGACACCATTGATCCCGGACTGAAAATTTAAACGTAGCCTAGAACCGAAGTGGTGTTCACTTCTCTATCTTCGTTCGTTATAAGAATCGTCTGGACAAGATCGCAGACCGTCGGAGTTTCATCTGATCCTTCTTTTGTATTTTATTTTCAACTCTGCCGAACTTCGCTTTTATTTCTCTGACAATACGCAAACGCTACAGTTTATTTTAGCCTTGCTAAGTTTACAATTTATACAGTAGTGGAACATTCGATAGGATTATATTTATAATTATTTTTTCAAGGAGAATTTCTATTCGACGAAATTTTAGTGTACATAATGTACTCGATTGTTATAATTTAAGCATTATTAGTTTGGTATTACGAATATGTAACTAACAGAGGTTTCTCGGAACGATAACAGGCCTACCGTTGTATAGGATCGATCACTGATTACTCTTTCCGATTTTGTGTTTCTCTTCGTAGAAAGCTCTTTCTTTAATTCCGTATAAAACAGATTTGTGCTAAACTCAAGGCGAACGTGTAATAACGGTTTATCGTGACCACAAATAGTAGTGTATGATATCGATTTTCGAATCTTGTTAAAGCATTTCAGTTTTTTCTAATTTTATATTAAATAACTTTTTCTTCGTTTATTCCGTTGTTTAATTATCCGCGTAGATCATTTGCACAATGTGAAATATTTTAACCCTTTGCACTCCATGCCATTCCAGCTGCGAATCCAAAATAATTTTTCTGACTTCTAGTATCTCCATTTTATATAACAAAATTCATTCTAAGCATATGAACTTGAATCTCGCGACACATATAACAGCTACATTTTCAACAATTTTTTAAATTTAAACTTTCGCGATATCTATAAAAACAATTTTGAAACGTGTTACAACAATTTTAATGGAATCGCAGAGTCGCCACCCGAGTGCAAAGGATCAATCTAATACATTTCCAAAAGAGGTAACCGTTGTTCATAAGCGAAAGAATGTAATTAATTAACGAGGATCCTTAAGTTGGCACAAATGTTTACGTGTAATTTTATGCTACAAAACGCGTTGACACACATAAAACATTCGAACACGATTTTCCACGGATCACATTATTTTCTGACCTACGATGTTCTCATATCAAATCGTCGCGATCTCGGTCGTCCGTATTGTGATGTTAAGTTATTCGATTCTCGCAGACGCGGCAGGCGCTAATGAACCACGCTGAACGCGCCCACGATAAATAACAATTGCCCGATGTAAATAAATTCTTGCAATGTGTCTCGTGAACACGGGAGGATCGGACTCGTATTTAACACGTTGAGTGCCACGCGGTTTTATAACGACTTCCTCGTCAGGCCGCGCGCGCTGGCATCGTGGTACAGCAATGCAAAGCGTCAGTCACCGATGACTGACGCGGCCTGAACGGAAAGCTCGGTGTCAGTCACGCGGCACTCAACGTGTTAAAACTCTGTAACACGGCAGCAAAGTGTCGCGCGTAGACGGAAACTATCTAGGATACGACGCCTCGAAGTTGTAAATAATTATTTTTTATTCTTTAAGATTTACGGGAGTTTCTCTTGATTGTAAGACATGTATATATTTTTCACGAGATCGAGAAGCTAATATATCTTTGGTATAAATTGCATGGTGTAAATCGTAAATTTAAGTGGGTCGTCTTGCCGCGGACCGGTCGCCTGTGTTCACCTGTCGCTAACGAAACGACCACGCGATCATAGTTTTTCGTTTTTCCGAATCGGTGAAAATTCGTCCGAGAGTTTCCGACAGCGAGTTCTCGAAAAGAAATACACGATTCTTCTCCGCCGCTTATTATCTCGAACATTCGACGCTCTGGCGTTCGAAGACCGTCGACCTCGCCGGTAAATAAGCCCGACGTGTCTTGTTACCGTCGAAATGCGATTGCGAGGACAGAAACGTTTTCATACACCGAACAATAAACGGCAGTTCTCTCTAAATCCATAGCTAGTTGAGCCGAGCGAGTATCCGTTGACGCGAACCGAAAATTTTAATCGACTTATTAATTGAACGCAAGTTCTTTTTGTTTTTTAAAGTGGTTAAATATAATAACAGTTCTTAACATTTTTGATTTATTACTTATATTATTTTTTGCTTCCATGTTCCCTATTCCGCATTCAACAGAAAACGAACAGTAAGAAACAGCGAATAGAATTACGATGCATACATTTAGGTACAATACAGAAAGAATCAAAATTATGTTTCAGTGATAATAAATACAGAAAATAGCAAATAACAGCAATTTGTTCAGATTGAAAAATTTGATAAAATAATAAAATGCAGTTTGTGCAAAGTAAACTTTGTAAAGGATTCTGAGATGTCTACTGTATTAAAAAAAATTCTTATTTGAAGTAAAAATCTCATATTCTTTTAACTGTCTCTGTAAAATCCTAATCTTTTAAAAAGATGTTATGTATAATCTGAAAAATCGTATAACAAATTCTATATATTTATAAAAAAGATATTAAAAAAATTTAAGAAAAAGTATATATCATTCCAAACTAATCTTGTTCCCTAAATGTATGTAATCCTTTAAATAAATAAAGCTCAACTCCTACAGATCCTTACGATTTATTTATTTTGACAATGTTGACAAGAGCTACCTCATTATTAACAATTCGCTAGCAGGAAAAGGAGATAAATTGTTCTCAAATATTCATATTTAACTAAATCCAAGAAAATTCGTGTCGTTTTAATCAACTGGATGATAACACGTATATTGATCAATGAATGCTTTATTTAAGAAACTACATTTCTATCTTATCTTCTTGATAAAACATTTCATTACTTTTACTATAAAAGTGCTTCAACTCTCTTCCAGTATCTGATCGATTCTGTATATGATTGAACAGTTAAAAGATTTAATAATTCAGTAAATTAAAAAGTTCTAATTGAAACGAAGATATATTCATTTTTTGTTAACTATAAATTATACGATTTCCGTGTATGCATTGTAAAATGTAAAACTGCAATATCTGATAATGTAAATAAGTCTCATTTCGTGCGTTTATAGTATAAAGCAAGAACGTTTTAATTCTTTACAAAATACATAAATACATACAATTGACACAAATCCCCATGCATCCATTTTTATTTTATATATTTTTAAACTTTTAAGTATTTTTTTGAGATCCAACGCAAATGATTCAAAAATGAAACAATTGAAATATAGACGGTACAGCTCGAAATGTGCTAACCGCGCGATGGTCGACAGCAAGAAAATCTAAAATTCTCGAACTCTCCTGTTGCTGAATAAAAGTAGCCAACAGGAGTCGAGGGATGAAAACTGGTTATTATATTTCCAAGCTCGCGGAGACAATGGAATTTCCGTGCTTATCAAATATTTGGCAAATGAGATCGCGTTAAAACGAACGAGCCGGTGGGTCCGAGGTGGTTTTTCAGCTGCTCGATGCACGGATACGAAGAAGCTAGGAGAGCTGAGAAAGATGCGAACCTTGCGCGACGAGATTATTCTTCCGGCCGAGTGTACCCTGTGGAATTCGACGGTCACCCCGGCCGAGAAAGGTGACTGCACCTTCAATCGACTTTCCTGCCGTCCCTGTCCGTGCAGGAGCTAGCTGAATTCCAGGCTCTCCCCGGCCTGGACGAGCTTCGATTGCGAAATAAGTTCCGAATAGCTACCAGCCACCGATTGTTTGCGGAAAATCGAAGGAAATCCTTCCGCGCGGATTGCGATCGAAACGTGCCACTCGATCGGACGATCGGGCGAATTCGTTGCGTCGCCGGTATTCGCGGATACCTCTACGCCCGCCCTGTTCTTATGCTGTTTATTTCTTTAATTACCGGCAGCATCGCGTTCATAATCGGTGGAATAACGTTAACGTGTGATCCGGGTCGCATTTTTCATCGTTACATGTGGAATGTCCGATATAACACCAATTGCATAAAGTATTTATATGAAGTTTATGGTCAAGAAAAGATATCATGCTTACACAAGAGTATATCATTTGAACCCCTTGCACTCGGAAAATATAAATAAACTACCAGTGACACGAATTTAGTTGTTCCTAAAGTGATAATATTTTAAATAAAATATAATATGATGGAAAGTTGAAAATAATAATTAATATGGGACAGAAATTGTTAATATTGCAATCATCACAATTATCACCACAGTTGTGTCTCCTGAAAGAGAACGTTGTGTTTTAAACCGTAATATTGATTTATACGAATGTCTAACGTGACTTTCAAGTAGTATTATCAAAGTTAATAATTGGACGCATTAAAGTAAATTAAAGTATATTCAACAGTGAAGTTAATTATTTTATAAATGTAGTACACGAACAACCAGAATATGTCATTTATGCTACAATGGAATTGAGAAGCTTGTGTTTTAACTACAGTGGTGACTGCTTCCAATTAATTATGTCTATTTGAAAGTACTGTTAAAAATCTGGTATTTCACATGTAAGATGCAAATACGTATAAACTTAATTAAAAACGATTAAGTTTTGTTTGACGAAGATTACAGGACATTGAATAAGAATATTGTGCACTTTATATTTATGTTTGTATAAATATTATAAGAACGTTGAGTGTGCAGGAAAAGAAATTTTCTAAAACGTGAGATTAGAGTAAGATTAGAGACAAAGTAACTCCTTCTCCCCGGTTGGCAGGTTAACGTTACTATTAGTACGAATATTATTATTACTATTAATATGATCGCAATAATTTATTACACTCACATTTACACTCGAGTTTCGTTTCTCTTTTCTCAACACGACAGAACACGTATCGATATTAAAATATTTAATGTGTCTGTTCAATTTAAATAGCATTAGGTTATTTTTAATTTTTTTAAAACGCCCTCCATCGCAAAATATTGATTGGTTATAATTTCTTGGCGATACAAAGTCGCTTTTAAAATACTCATTAATTATTTCATTTATTTTCGCAAAGATGTGATTTTCGATCATAAACATTTACTCGATAGATAATGCATTCGTACGTTTAGTTTTATCTTATTTGCGAACAGTGTATTTAGTTTATCTCTGGAGCAATATTTATTCATAAATATTAACGAGTAAATACTTAGAAAATTAATATATGAAATTGTATTTCATAGTTTATGAAGCTCTTTTGAAGGTATTGTCAAAATATTCGATATCTCCTTATTAACATAACTTATTTGAATCCATATTTAAGAATAAGTATTATTACAACTACGAATCAAAAGTATTGCTACATTCGTAATATTTATAGTAAAATTATTATGCCGAATTAGGAACAACGGAGATTATTCTGTGATGTCGTACGAATCATTAAATTATAAGTATATGTTTAAAGTGTTGTTATTAAGAAAATTGATTTCCTTAAAGCACTCTTACAAATAATTCATACAACACGGATCAAGTGCCAATAACACATACTAATTTAAGATGTAAATTACGAATTGCAAACTATCTGGTTCCAATAGTTTATTACGGTGTATTTCGACGAAAAATTCTACCGCATTTTTGCATAACAATTTTTGTTACTAAGATAGGTGGTTCATATTTTTATCTCGCATAACATTTTTAACTATTCTTTCGGTAATGAAATAAATTTTAATTCGACAACATCGGCAACGCTTTTATACAAATTACTTTTAAAAATGATTTGAAATAATGCATTACGAACTGATTCTAAAAGCCGCCATTTTTCGAACACGCATCACTTGAGGAAATCATTTCTTATTTGACAGTCTCTTCTACGTTCGCAGCTGGATGTTCATAATAAACACTTGACAGTCTAAATTCGTATACGACTCCGAAAATGCATCGTGTGGTAAGAAACAATAAATACAGAAGCACCAAGTGAAAAATGGACGTTGTTAGTCGATGAGTGTGACGGAGAAATTACGATTCGGTTGTCACGAATGACTATTTCGAATGATATCACAATAAGGAACTTTGTTAACACAATCCAACGCCCAATCATTTTATCGTATAATTCTAAACACTCTAATTTTATAACCGTTCAAGCGATGATTATTTTTCACATAATAGATACCGAAATATTTTTAGATATAAATTGGAATTTATTAAAAAGTAAAATCAAAAAATTCGCTAAGAAAATAATTGACGAAATAAAGTTTAAATATTATTAATACTGAAGCAACAATGTAGCCGGCAACAGTTGCTTGCTGCTACAAAAAGCAAGTGCTTCACTTCAGAGACAATTGAAAGAAACTTTTCGCCTCTTCCAGTAGAACTATTAAACCAAAATATAGCGAGAGTGATATATTTCGAGAAGATTTCTTCAATTTCAAATGAATTATCACGTTACGAATTAACGACAACCATTTATCCGAATGCAGTACCCACGCAATAACCGGTCAACGACATAATCAACATTTGAACGGGATCGAAATATTCTGACACCCTCTGTGTTCACAAGAATCGTCATTTCGCAAAAACCTTAGGAATAATTTAAACGCAAAATTAATCGTAATCTATCGTTTAAGCAAAACAGTGGCATGCGGTTATTTGAAATCGTAACTCCGACGAAACAAGATCAAAAAGGTTTCAGATAATTGCCCAAGTTCAAAGCACAAACGATCGACTGCAACTAATATATGTACAAGCATAGTGTATGAATCCTTGTAAATTGTACAGGGTGTCAACAAATGTTTTCTCGTGGCTAGCACAAGTGAACTCTGCATCCTTGGATCGGCGATAATCCGTCAAAAAAAGTTCTTGCAAAAGCGCTTTTTGCCGACTTTTTCAAGATCAAAATTGTTTTTTAATCGTCTTATAAACGATTGTAAAAACTACCATATTAAAACAAGATGTTCACCGATTCGAGGATACAAAATTTCGCTATCCTACTCACGTCGATTGTCTGCCACCCTGTACAATGCCTAAAAAGAACATTTGGTTTGTATCGGAGGTGGCCTATTTAAATAATATTTGTTTCCATTATGTGACCGAAGTATTCTAATTGCTTAAAAAGAATGCACGACAGTTCGATCAACGCAATTATTTCAGCCATGTCGTTTCCTCGCGCAAGGTTTATTTAAAATTGATCAGAGGAATTTATCGATAGAACAGCGCATCCTCTTCCCTTTTATACTCTATTTAATATTTATGGTACTGATACAGATTAAATTCGTTGTGTTAATGATTAAAATTTAAATATTCAAAAGCATCAATTTTCGGCGAACTTTGTCGAAGATATTGAACGCGTAATCAACCTGAAATTGAATGTTTAACATTATTTTCTATAACGCATGCAACGCAACGGCAAATATAACGGCGAATTTAAGAACAGTATTGGAAGCATAATAATACATTGATGGGAGCTAGAATCGTTTAATTTATCCTTGAATCACCTAATGCATCAATTTTGTGTTCGCAGAAAATTTACGATAAATAATACTTTGATATATAGCCAATATCGCAGTGATCGACATCTCTTGTACAATGTGACATGAATTTGTAATCAGAGCTGAGAAAGAAATGATATTTCAGTAAATGAAATATTTTATTTGAATAACATAAAATAAAATATTTTCTTTGAGTAACATAAAATAAAATATTTTATTTTCATAATGTCAAACATACAATAAAACATATTATTTTGACAATCATGCAGTATAATGTAAAATACTTCGTAAATCATCATTTCGTTAAATATTGCAAAATTTTTCAGGTAAAATACTAATTGGAATAATGTTGTAAACAACGTTTACGACAAACTAAATATTTTCTTGGCCAAAGTATAATTTCTCGAACAAGTAAAATATTTTATTTTCAAAAATAGATGCACGATGTAAAATAAAAATTACTAATTAAAATAGCATTTTACTCAGCTCTATAATATATAATAATTTATTATAAATTCAAGTCAAGTGGAATACGCGATTGAACTTCGATTACTTAAATCCCCGATTAATTAAAACTGCAAAAAGTTTTTTACACGTTGTTCGCGCTCTGCGCGCATCCCGACACTCACATAAAAGAAACTGCCCGCCTAAGCTCGTACAGTTTATCGGCGACCGACGTCGGCGAACGTCATCGGAAGAGAGTTCCATGCAAGATCGATCCGAAACCTCGATCTTCTTTTACGCGGAGTTGTTTCTAATGATTTTTTCTACACCGAAATTCCGAACGTGTAACGCTCGTACCGGACGCATTGTCTTTAAATAAACACGGCGCGCACTATTTTTGATCACAGCGAGCCTGAAATTCGTTTCGATATTCAGCCCTCGAGCACGGAATATCCCGTGAAAACCCGTTGCACCGTGAACTTGTTTCATCAATCGATCATACGTCATAACTCTATCAAGGGATCGGCGGAACTTATAATCGGATTCGATGAAACGTGTTCGCGGGCCGCGCGCGTTACGTTTTTCGCCCGCGCGTAATCGGAAAACCGTTTAGTTTTGCCCGACGGATCCCGGGGACGAGACGATCGGTATATTAACCGCGAGCAAACTCGAGACTTAGCGATAAGACAGGTTCTAAGTATATCAGATGTTATATTTTAAGAAACGAGCGCGAGTTTTCGAACGGAGGGACGGCGTTGTAAACGAAACGGAAAACGCGAAATGCGGGCGGCAACGTCGTGGACTGGAGGGTTTCAGCACCGTTCCGCCTGCATTTTCAGCGATTAAACCTGCGAATGTTCGTTGCACCGAAGGAACCTAACGTTAGATTGTCCGATTGTAATTAAGTATATCGTAAGTGTACATGTTGGGGTCAAGTATCGTAGGTAGTCGACGAGAGAGACAGAAGAAAAAGAGAAAAAAGAAAAGAGTGTTACTCTGTTACGGTAGATTCGGCGGAAGAAAATTATATATTTTACGATATGACTGTCGTACCGAGCGATTGCGAGGAAGAGTTAATTAACTACACATCGTACCGTATTTGCTAGTCAATCGACACACGTTCGGATGATGGTGGGACGGGGTGAGGGGAATAAAATACGAGGAATAGAGAGTGTGATCGAGTAAATGAAATTACGTCACGAATATTAAATGATTGTACAAAATTGAATGCCAATAGTTTGTAAGGCCTATCATTTCTCGAGACCGACTTGTGTTTATATCGTACGATGTATCTAGTACTACGCGCCAAATCGCACGGCGCCCCCAAACTCGTATCTATGCACACGATTCATTCACGTTCCTTTCCCACAGGAGAGGCGGGCTAGAGTTCTCATTGGTTTCGAGATACTCTGAAAGTAGTTTTCCGCAAACCGTCGATCGAAGTGCTTTCCGTTAACCCCCTGGTCCTCGCTTTTACAGTCACGAACGTAGAACTAAATTTCAAACGCGGACTCGTTCCTCCTTTTTTTCCAGTTTCTGCTTTTTTACAAGGAGACTGAGTATGTCAAGTAGTTTCTTCCCTCCTCTTTTTGTTAACACTTTATCGACTGCGCGGTTCAATTACAGTTTCACGGATTAACATGCGACCAGAACACGTCGTCTTTTTTTTTCTCAAAGATGTGTTTGCATAATCTGCTTTCTTAATGTATCAATTACTATATTATGATCTACTGAATTGTAATAACGTAATGGAAGCAAGATTGACAAACAATTTATAAATTGATTTGAGATGAATAAACAAACCAGAAAATTTAATAACGTTGACAGTATAGTCAAGGATACGTAGCAGTTGATTAAAGAAATCAATTATCAATTACGAAACTATGATAAAATTAACTAAGTGAAATATCAAACAGTGAACCCATTGGAAGAATTTAAGGCTACAGTTACATTTTTCTTAACTTGTAAACACATTTTTATTTACATTCCGTTAATTAAAAGTAACGTCTAACAATAACGTATATAACCTAGGCAAAGAAATTTTATTTGCTTTGAAATCTTGATAGTTTTCTAAGTAAGATTTTACTTGGTACTAAGTAAACTTTTAACTCGACACTCGAACTCAATGGACTAAAGCAACCGATAAAGTGTTCAGGAACAACAATCGCACGAAAGAGTGGTCGCGTAATCAAAAAAGCTCTCTAAAATGGCAAACTCTAGCTAGCCTCGGTAGGTAGTGGCGGTTAACTTCGGTGTCCATTCCAGTTCTTCGATCTTCGAATTCAAAATCGTCTTCAATTTCAAAAAGAGACTTAAAAAAAGGACTCACAGGGCTTCACGAAGTTAGCGGCGTAACAAGGGTTGAGCGAGATACGATGTTTTAAATAAAAAAAGAAAAAATGAAGAAGAAGAAGAGATAATTGCAATTTTGGATCGGAACGTCAGACGGCAAACAAGACCGGAAATATGCTCGATGACACTGTACATTCGTGTAAAGCATAACGGAGCCTTAATGAGAAAGCAATATGCATCCTTAAAAACTGCTTAAAGTATTTTCAAGCTGCTAATTCTATACGAATAATTAATTCCTATACTTAAGTAATGTCGTGGTGTCTAAATCCTCGGAAGATCTGCGCTCTGCGACCCGTTTTTGCGAACGAAGGAGCCCGTGTTCCGAGTATTAACGATACAACCCACGGGTAGCATGCTCGATCTTCATAAATGTATTCTATTGTAACGCACAATCTTCCTTGAACTCGAATAATTAATCATACCGATCGATTGTTTTCACTGCCATGTAAACCTTTTAACCGTGCTTGCTTTTACGAGACACAAGTTTTCTGTCATTGGATGGTTTCGCGTTAAGGAATTCAATAACATATCGGTCTATCACTACGGTCTGCACTTCACAGTTTGCCAATACGTCGGTTCCTTTCGGTTAAAAGGTGAAAAACTATTATCCCGCAACTGTACAAAAAGCAAAGCTGTGTCGCAACGACGAATTTACGTTTGTTACTTTTGGAAAACAATTCTGCGTGTGTCTAACCGCTCGAGGAATGAATGCTATACCGTGGGCGGCAAAGTCTTCGACAAAGACTTCGTTGTACATAGACTTCCGAAGCTAGCGTGTAAGAATCATTCATCGCCTATACGATTTTCTCCCACTTATTGAATCTTTATTATAAAGTATATAATAATGGCGAGCGTGGTCCCGGTTCCAGCGACCTTCTTTCCCGCTGAACGATTGCTGAGTCGATCGCTGAACGACGACCGATCGAGACTGTAAATAATAGTGAGGCGAGCCGGGAAAAAGGCCGACAGCAACGCGACGCGTTCGAGAAAAAAAAAATAAATAGTAGCCGGCGCTCCGTATTTTGGCGTAAAGAATAAGCAAATAATGTCGACTCGCGAAACCGAACGGGCAGACGACGGTGTTCGGCGAGTCGTCGGGCCATAACATAGGTCATTAAATATAATATAATAATATTATAGGGATATTCCAGCGTTATTTTGTACATAAACAACTTTATCAACGGATATTAAGAAGTCATCAATAAATCTATATATAAAAGGTATTACCTGTGCAGTTTTTTATAACACGATATCCTATCACCGTCGCCGCAATTCCAGTCGCTGATTATAATTTGTTTACGGAAACAAACTCATTACACGTTAACACGTTCGACGCCGCGCGTTTATTTGAAATTACTATTTCCGCAGGTTCGCATGTAATGTTCATTAACAGAAATAATAATATGCTAAATAATTAAATCGTATCATTAAAGCAGACAGAACTATGATTCACGGCGCGTTTACTTCACTGTCAATCACCGGCGACTGACGCACTGATTTAACTTTGATTATCATTGACAGACGCACCGGTGAAAGCGTTAATACATTGTAGTATGCATTACAATGCGGAATCATTGGATTTTTGAACAAAAACATTCCTCTCACATAACACATTTATTTCAATAAAAATTTCGGTATCAATACATATAGATATAGGGTCGTACAATGGTTTTGTCTGTACATGAAAATGACATAGTCATGTATACTGAGCTTGCAGTATAAACAAACATTTTATATAATAAATAAATATATATATATTTATAATAATTATTCATATTGATATATTCTTTATACTGTATTAATATATTTCTTTGACTGTCTAGGTTTTAAATAAACCGATCTTTTTCACCTCTATACACTAAACGACAAACTACACAAAACATATACGCAACAACTGGAATGTATGTTCCATAAAGTAACGCAATATATTGCCAGGAAAAAATGCCATTCTTATTTAGAAAACGAATACACACACAATTTTATCATACAGAATTACATAGTTCGTACGAAAATCTGAAACAATAGTATACATATCGAAACAAGTAGCGTTCGTTATTTCGAGTTTGCGTAAGAAATTGAGTGAACAGTTCTATTTTTTGCTTAGTGCAATACCGAGGCCAACAATACTTGCAACACCGACAATAACCCCTCCTGCAATGGCCATGCCGTAGAGACCCTCTGAAAAAAAAATACATATAATACTAGTAACAATATATGACACAGATATTTTTTCACTTTAAATATTAAGTAGACATTACTATTAAATTACACGCCGCAATCATAATGATTGATAACAAATAAGGTACAAATCACATATAAAGGCATTAAATGAATTCATTTCGTCACACTATTTTTATTAGACACAAATACTGTACAAGAGAAAAGTGGAAAATATAATACTGAAAGAATTAAACATTTATTCTCATTCTGATATTTTAGTAATAAATGTGAATATTAGTTTACAATACAAAACATGTATACGTGATATATCTTATTATATACACATTTGTCAAATATATACCGGAATATCATGGTGTTATATTAATCTCTTTTATGAAGAAGTTGTTATAAACAGTTATCAAACAAAAATGTAACATGCTCTTATTAAACACATGTAAAGTATGTAATCAAATTTCCCGAGCCACTTGCAATCCAATTCTAAGCTAATCTAAGGATTAAATAAATAATTAAACTACATTTGCAGAATAGAAGCGTAAATAAATATTTGCGCAGAAGTGATGCTAAACTAAATAGTTTCAAACGAGTTAACGTCGTAAACTTAATAACTTATCATGATTAGCATATATACATATATATCGGGATTGTTGTTGTTCTCAGGCATGTCGGTAAGGTAAATAATTGGTCATTCTTGTTAGTGAGGATTTTATGATTAAAAGATTAAAATAGATTATAAGTGAGTTTCACATAACCACCAAAGAAACTACATTGTGTAAGTAGTATATCCAAGTGAATATTTTTACAACAAACTAGACAATGCTACCACCATCATGATTAATAAATAAATGATTTTCTACACAAATAGGTACAACTGTTCAGAATACAATAATTATCTGAATTTGCAAGATGTATTGTAATTGTTGAAGAAGACTGCTACTGAACACACTATATTGTAATTTTAAAGTGTTATTTGTTTTGAAATAATTGGCTTAATTTTTTTAAAAAGATCTGATAGTTTAGATTAGGTGAAGTTACAATATTCATATAGTGAGCAGATTGTCTGGTATTGCTGATATAGTTTGAGCTTCCATGATGACTGTGGTACATTTTATTTTTAACCCTGGTGACTCAACGGTTTAGAAGAGACGCGCTTCCGCTTTAAATTATAACAAAATTTATACATTTATTTTAAAACGCAGAACTTTAACCTTTTATGGTAGTTGTTGATTATATTGAACTGATTATATTGAAAGAATAAAATTTGAAACGCTCCACGTTAAGCTTTGACCGTATCGACCACGATAAAAATGAGTACGTTATTAATCATGTTATTCACGCAGCGTATCACGATAATCTGCTGTATGGTATATCTTTTAAATATTGCGTTTTACTTATTGTATTTTCAATTGGATTCAAATTATTGAAGTTCAAGTATACAGTATTTCTACTAGTTTAAGATGATAAATATATCATAGAAGATATATAATTTATCATAATACTGATACGTCTCTTAATCCTAATTGGTAAGTACTGCATATTATACAATAATATATAGAACACATATCATTTTAAAACATAAGAAAATTAATTATACTAATATTAATTATCCTAAATTATAAGGAATGTAATGACTGCCAACCCATGAAAATAATAATACGACTAGAAATAATAGAAAGTAAAATGAATGTCTACTTATACTACATATTGGACGCAGAAGCAGCAAAGCAAATTGGAGAATATTTCTTAATTGTCAAAGCCAATAATAAGTTATAAAAACAAAACCTTTTTCCATTTTTTTGTTGATCAGAGTCTCCAGATGTTGCACTTGTGTGTTTTCAGGTTCAATTCTTAGAAATGCTCTTACATATGATAAAGCCTTTGTATATTCCTATAAATATAACAAATAATTAATTAATATTCAATTATAGGTTGAACTCTATATAAGTTATATCTGATAACTACTTTTATTCTAGCATTTCCAATGGCTAAATAATAAAGATAATCTCGTCTCTCTGTATCCGTATGTTTGTTGTAAAGATCTTCCATCAAAATTATTCCTTTTCTAATATCCGCAGGATATTTACTCCTGACGAGACACCATGCATACTCAAACTGTGCTTTTTGCGTCACAAATGATGAATGCAATTGTTCATGGTATATACGTTCAAACGTCTGGAAAAAATTCATATATACATATATATGTATCTATTATATATAACATACTAAGTCATTGCATCATACATCTCGAGCTTTTGTAATTTTAAAATATAACTTATGCATCAAAATAATAGTGTAGAAACCTGATTTATAATTTTATGAAATACGAATGACAATAAATACATTTACAACTTGAAGAATATTAAATTAATCCTACATAACCTCTAAAAATGATACGTCACGTTTAGAATTCAAAAATACGATAGAATGATTTATGTAATTTTGATATCACAATATGGTTGATGTTACTGCCTTAAAAAACATCAGAAAAAACTTAAACAAGCTAACAATATTATTCATACTCATTTTTCATGAAAATAACTTACCTTCAAGTCGTCAGAAGAAACAACCTCTTCTAGAACGTCCTCCATTTTCTAATAGAACTCTACGCGAATTACACGACGTATTAATTTATCTTGTTCTAAATTCTACCTTATACGCAAATAACACATCACAAATCCAACAACTACGTTTCGAGTCGGGCTGTCAAAGGTAAAGAAACAATCAAGTGCTCTGATACTTTTCCATTTTTACGTACTCATTGGTGAAACAGCGCCACACCGCGCCATTATATGTGCGGTTTAAATAATCCTCAAACTGTATAAGTATTAAATATCTTTTATCTTCTTAAATTAATACACTATAATTCAAAGTGAATGTTAATCGTTTCAATCTAATTAATCAGCAAATAATGAAAGGTACGTTTTATTGTTTTTAAATTGTAAACTTCATCTTTATCTTATTTAGAGAATATGTACCAAACACATTTGTGGTACATAATATACGAAATTATCAATCTATTTTTTCTTACATATGTATAGTATTTTTTATACTTATAGTATTTAAAAGATACTTTAAATATACAGTGGATGTAAAAAATATTAATAAGCAATCTTAATTTTTTTTTAGAGATGTCAAAGGGATTAGTTTACTAAACAGTAGCTAAAAAAATTGCAATTGTTGGCGTAATAAATGAATTGAAAAATGATGTTTCTTCAGCTTTTTTTTCTGATCCTAGGTGAAAATTTAGAAAGCACATTTTCTAGATTTCAATAATTTATATATATACATGCTGAAAATTTCATTGAAATCAGTGGATGCATAATCAAATCATAGTCACTGATGGATGTAAAAATGATCTGTCTTGGATACAAAATTCTTGACAAATTTACATAATGCATTTTTCACATTTTTACAGCTTAGATAAAGGAGTTAAAAAAACATTTCTCTTGTCTCTTCATTGTATTTTTTTTTTTATTGTGTTACATCTAGTATAATGACACAAATTTTACTCAATAATATGATACTGATTTTATAAATAAAATGGATTGATAAAAAAAACAAATTATAGACTTTATTATCCTATATTATTTATTATAAGCATTTATTGACAATACTAGGTATTAACTATTTGAAAAAAGTTCATTTAATCGTTTTGTAATTGAATATAATGGCATGCCCATTACAGTATAAAAATCGCCATCAATTTTTTCAATAAGACATCCACCAAGACCTTGCACACCATAGGCTCCAGCTTTATCGCTATATATAAAAATTGTTATACCTCACAAGGTAATAATTTCTTCCAAAAAGCAATCAAATTTATACTTACAAAGGTTCTCCTGAATTTATATACGTTTCTATTTGTTCTGCTGATATATCACCAAACTTTACTTTAGTAGATTCATAAAAGTTTATTTCTTTCTTCTGCGATTTTAAGCATACTCCTGAATAAACTACATGTTCTCTATTCGCTAGACTAAAGTACAATGAAATTTTTAGCTTCATTGATAGAATTATAGTAATCAAGTACACTTGAATTATTTATATTACCTTGACAACATTTCAAACGCTTGTGACTTATCTTTTGGTTTTCCATAAATAATATTATCCATCGTAACCATAGTGTCTGCACCAATTATTAAAGTAGGTGGTTTAGGATCTTCTTTTAATCTGTTATATACTTCTAATACTTTATACTTTGCTATATCTTCAACATACTTTCCATAATTTGTATATGTAGATTTGTCTAAATTCTCATCATATGACGAAGGTACTATTTCTGTATTTAGTAGACCCTAATATTGAATTAGAAATCTAGTATGATCAATATAATCTAAAATTGTTTTACCTATGTAACTATTTATTGTAAATATTTCGATTTCAAGTGTAGAATAATCATAAATTAAGTATAGAATAAAATATTACAATAGTAGTAAACCATACATTATCATTTCCGTAAAAGCATACATTTAATTAAATTTCCTAGGTTAACACAATGTTACCATGTTATGGCTTGCAAACAAAAGTTTTCAGTATAACAATAATAGTAACATACAATGTTATAAAAAGAATTACCAATTGTTTTATTATTTCATGTCTTCTGGGAGATCCACTAGCTAAAATTATTCTACCAGTAGCTAAAGCTTGTCTTGTTTGTTCTAACATAATTATATGTATACTTTATAGAGCTTTTATATTCATATATACATAATTAGTAGTTGTTGCACTAATTCTATATATTGCAAAGATCTTTCACGTTTACGCTGTGAATTTTAATCGCAAACGTTTCACACGATCACGTTGGATCATGTTCATTTTTATCTGTTGCAATGTCCAGTAAATCTATCTAGATGTCGCTAGGTATAATAACTTCCACTGTGTAATAAGATTGCATGATTGTCTTCATTTCTTTAACACTTATTTTATTTTTTTCAAACATTTTCTAATATTCATTCTTGTGCTAAGTTTTCTCTCAATTGCTCTTATTCTGAAATTATTAATATAGATATTAGAAAAGATGCAAATAAATTATTTGATATATAAAACAACGTTATATACTATTCAATAATGTATAGTACTTACACAATATATTTTAACTCTGTAAAATGCCAAAAAATGACAGAAATGCCAGACAACATATGTAAAATAAAATAATATAAGAATCAGCTTCTTTTTTGTAAATAACTTATTATTTCTCAGAAAGTTTACATGGATTTAGTATTTACTGCGTAAATTCATACTTTTTAATAATACATTAGTAGAATCTGGAAACATTTGATCAAAGTTTGGACACAATATTATACAAAAATTGGACATTTGATATATTGGCAGACAATAAAAGTTCGATAAAAATGATTCTTTAATGAAAATACCAGCAATGTGATATATGTATAATGTATCATTATATGATATATATTATATTATCAGTAATGACAGATGTTTATTTACAAACAAAATATACCTTGAGCAATGGTACATGTCTATTTCAAATGATGATTTTACTATCTTTAATCTATATTTCAAAGAAATTATAATTGTATCCTAACTTAAATCCAAATTATAATTTAGTTCAATATAATAGTCGACTTATATCGTTTTATAAGTATGACAGACCGAATTTATTTAAATTTTTCCCCTTTTGCGTTCAATGTATGCTTGAATTAAAAAACATATTAAATAAATAGGTGGATGTTTAGTAAGTTTAGCATTAAGGAAAATAATATTTTGTTCACATCAGAATTTTCGCTAATTTCGTAAAAAAGAAGTGTACAATGCAATCCTCGACAGGTATAGAGATAGATAGTTGACAGTATTCCGAAAATATGGATATAATAACACGCATGTGGTGTTGGTTCATTACCAACTGTTACGAAAAATTTGTCGGGTAAGAAAGGAAGGAAGCGATTGCGCTTCGCTTTAGCATTACTTACATTGCAGAACGCATTTTGAATACCGTGTGCCGAATTCCCGAAACGAATCCCGCTTTTCTACAGTGTACTGATGAAATTACTGAAAAAGGGTCGCGCTTAACGAGCGCCTGGCTATACTTTACCGATCTCATTAAAAGCTGGGATCGCCATCAAAGGGCGAATACTTTATCGGGTGCAACCGGCTGGAAGGGGGATGGGACATGTGTTTTGCGTATCTTAAAAATATTAGAGCGAGAAGGAGAACTAGTTTCTAGGTTCAGAAGGTTCTAATACATCGTAATCGGTAAATTACGTAAATGCCGCATGCCATGAACGAACCTAAAGGTCAGTCAGTCCGAGGTCTTACATAATCGCAAGGCGAAAGGTTGACCCATCTTTACGCCGCAGCCTTCCTAGCTGAACAAAGATTTCGCGGTATTTTTTTGCCATGCCTCGCATTGTTTCGACAGTACGGTGCTCTTAACAGCTGGATTAATTAATTCAGAACGGACTGGCAAAGGAGCGTGACACGGCGCATTAGTCTTATTTAACTCGTGACTGTGCTAGGAGGTTTCTGATAACACCGGAGAACACGTTCTTCCAAACCCGTTTTTACGCGAGAGACGAGACTTGAGAATTTCTGAAACAGATGGCTGAAATTTCAGGACAAAACGAAGGTGTACATTCCATTCAGAAGGAGAAATTTCGGGTGTATGTAATAAACATCGAGAACATAATAAGAACTTACATTATACGTCAAATGAGTGTTTAATTAGAAATAAGTTTAATTTCAAATAATTATATTTTTAACAGTTTCATAACAGCGCGTAAGAATGCATTCGAGCAAGGAAGTATACAAAATTTCAATGAAAAGAACTGAAGTTAAACAATAAATACTGATACAAAAGAACTTTCTATGTTTAGTTGAATTATTGAATCTTCATAGCTACATCTGTTTTAAAACAATTACTACTGTGTAAGCAACTGAAATAACAGAGCGGTATGGTCTGTAGAATTATACAAATATACTTGTTTCTATTTTTGGACCACAATGATACGTTTAATTTCTGATTTGTCGTACATTTTTAGTTGTCTCGCGAATCCGTAATTAGATAACTATCAAATGGTCTCGTGTTTGTAATTGTAGTATGTCGACTCAGTTTGGATACAAGATAAAATAATGAAGTTATGCGAGTTGATGGGTTTGCCCTTCACAGCCCTCGGCGTCTGTTAATTGTCGTTGGTCGATGAGAAAACCCATTTTCACTAATTACACGGTCAAGTATTTAGGCACGGAGATTCTCGCTGCAAATATAGTATATGCAAATCATTAACATAATGTTTAACTTCTTAATAATTATTGTCCCGAATTTTATACATTTTCAATAACTTTTGTTCCAAATCATAATCATGCTTTATAATTACAATATTAAAAGTTATCTGCACAGCTTTGGATCGGGAGAGTTCTACTAAAAATAAAAATTTTATGAATAACATATAATTTAAATTACTGTATAAACAATGATTATATATTTTCTGTTATTTTAAATAAAAGAATTCGCGCCAAACCATAGTTATACAAATATATTATTAACTTAAAATATAAATACTAACTCATAATATTACCGCAGTAAAATACATAATACGTATAATACAATCATATTAGCTTGAAATATTTGACGTTAATTACTATCATTTCTCATGCAAAATGTTGTGAATGAAATAATTGAAATATGAGTACAAGTGTTGATGAGGCATTCCAGCTGTTGGCCAATTCCTCGCTGAAGATTTTGTCAAGTTCAAAGCAACAGGAGGTTGCGGAAACATAATTGTTGTAACTGAAGATGCAAATAACACGGAATTCTTGAGGATTCCGTAGAAAACAAGGCGGGTTATCTGAAGATCTACATAATCAGAGGCTATGACGAGCAGGATATTAAAAACCAGTTATTAAAGGGTATTCATAGACAGCATGCCAAGATAAACGCAGATGATATATGCTATTGTTATTTCATACCTTCGCCTTTTTTACGGAATCACCAATTCACGGAAACAGAGATTACTGAGATCATGAAAGCATTCTTCGAAAGAGCAGGAAGTTTGTTCTAAGGTTATCGTAAACGGCGATTAGTTTACTATCAATTAACTAGTTGCGACTTGATTACATGAAAGTTTCCGCACGAAGTTTTCAAACGACAACTTTGTTGTTTGATTACTTGTAATAATTTTAATTCGTGTAAAATGGGTTACTAATTTTATAATGTTAATATAATTGATAGTTTAAATAATACAAGGAGTTATTATAGCATTATCTAGAAAATTTTAATAGCACAATCGAAAAGATATAATTATTTGTCTATAGTAAATCCTAATAATATGATGCAATAAAAAATGGTAATTCAGTAAGCGGAATAATTACATTATTTTTGTTTCTTATATGTAATTGATATAGATATATTTTCGGAAATACACTTGGCAATGCAAAATATGTAAAATATACATTAAAATTAGTTGTTAAATTTATTTTCGTCCGATTACATTATTTCTTTAAAAATGAAAGACTCAACTGAAATATTATATTTTCATTTGAATAATATCAACTTAAGAAATAAAACATTTTTCTAAATGAATTCTTCTATTTTAACTCTAACTAATTATTTGTACCGTTCGACAGAATTAAATAATTTATAACTTGCGGTTTTATTAACAGAGAAGCATTAGTTATAATTCTGGCTAACGAAATTGACAAAATTGGCGATCTTAGCTAATGTATACGAGTGAAATTACCGGTATAAGAGACAACTTCTATTTCCACGTGTGTGATGAAACGTTCTGTGTGGGTATCGTAAAAATTCCAGTGATCCGAGTGACCAACCGTGTTGAGTAATTACAAGGATATTGCACTGCGCATCTGCATCACACATTACATAATAATATCGAGTGTCAAACGTTGTTAATCACGATACAAATTTAATGCGCAGTCAATGATAGCCGGACATTCGGCAGCTCGCAGAAAATACACGTGGGAGGATTGCCACATATCGTTCTCATAGCCTCATTACCACTTATATCATTTTGTTCCATTTTATTCTTTATTGCCCACTTCGCAAGGATTGCAAACATTTTTTCCGTTCAGCGCCATTACTCTTTTTATGTTTACAACTATTAAGACATTTTAAACAGTTCAGTTTCAAGAATTATCAAACTACTTTTGTAAAAGATGACAAAATAATATTAATGTAATTGAATAAATAAAATTATAAAATTATAAAATACTATTAAAGTAATGAAACAAATAAAATGGTAACGCAATAAAATAATATACATAATTTCTATAATATCGATGCAATAAATTAATTCGAAAATGTTTTTATACTAATTTACATTAGGTTAACAACCATAACGTACAATTCTTAGTTTTAATCAACTTATTAATTAATTTCTGAAAACTAAGAAGATACTTTTTGTAGATGTGCAGACTTTTTATTTAAATATTTACCTTTCAGACGTATGTATTTTTTAAATGAATGTTCAAGTTGTATTGGTCATATTAAATAAATCTTGTGTCTCACTTATTTGCAATTCTAATAATAGTTATTACACTTTAAAATACATTTATATTCAGATTTCAATCTCATTCACACTTTCTTAACATAAACTACAAATTCAGTCATAAAATATCTGAACAGCTCTTTCGCATTAAACTAGCAACATCATTTACACGCGTAGCTTATTAACAATTGTAAAACCATTTCACTCGATATATGTAGCTAATATTTGTTCGAAGAAAGGAATTTTATTAATAAAATCTTAAACGGAATACATTTTATAATTGCTTTGGAAAGGCTAGGCATGACATTTGACAATAGAAATCCTTTAAAGATCAAAAGTATTATTAAATTACACACTGATCATTTTCCATTACATTATGGAAGCATAACATTGCTATGTTATTAGGATAATGAAGTAATAACACATTTCAATCGTAAACCTTGAATTTTATTAACGTGTAGTTACTTTAAATCTCATTTTAAATAGTCGCGTGTACACGTGTACACACTTTTGCATTTACATGTTACACTCTTAAAAACGTAACTTCATTTATTTACAGACGTTAGTGTAGTACATGGTAATAACTTGGCTGCATTTAATAATCAATTGGTTCGTGAATTACTCGATCGTATATTGCATGTTCAGTGTATATACATAACTTCTGTGCACGTTCAGAATATATTATAACTACAATTATAAAATAAATACATATCACGCATTCTATACCTTAAGGCTATGTTTCTAATGCTACCTAGAATATTAATTTGTTGAATATCTAATAAATATTCTACTTTATTTCACATTCTGTGCATCGAAATAAATGTTTTAATCTGTATTTGACAGTAGTATTTAATATTAATGCTACTTATACTGAAAAGGTGCCAGTGTATTGTTTCGAAATATTTATGGTTAAATTTTATTTTTTGTTTCAAGATTTATTGCCAGCAAATATATGCAATTCTAGATTAAACTGTTTCTTAAAACTAAAATGTTCCATTTACAAAAATATATATAGCATAGTCTCCCAACAATCTCTTTCACGCCTAAAATATGTCTAAAAGAAGCTTTCAAAAATTATTTGAAATAATTTTCAAATAACAATTACAACAGAAGCGGTTATGTGATATAATCACATCAATCTAAATAATTTGAGTTATAGATGATTTTAAAAGAATAATTACGGATTAGCTTGCTAACAATACGACCGAAAAGGATATTTTAGATTTACTTCTAAAAGATTATTTATTAGCCATTTGATGGAATTTCGGCTGTATCGTTTTTATTTAATTCTGGTAGAACATTCGTCGCGATTGAAATTCTCTTTCTTGATTTCGCGAGTCGCGTGTCCGATTATAAATTCGGCGGTTCTTCGCGCGCTTACGGGAACAAGAAGCCTGGGAGGCGCGGGTGTTTTGCAAGCCTGGCTTTCGGTGGAATTTGCAATGATTTAGTTCGACGGCGTAGTCGTGAAAATTCTGCTCGCGGCGTCCTTTAAGGCGTCGGAACGTAAAACCAGGTAACATCGTGGCCGAGGTGCCGGAGCCGAGGCGGCGGCGGTAATCGCCAGGCCGTCATTATTAAATGTGATTACACAACTTGAAAAGCGGCTTCAAAGGACGCGCGCGCATTATGACACTATGGCACGTAGCCGTTTCTATGGGGCGCTACGTCATGCCTCCGAGTGTCCGCATTTAGAATCGCAGTTAGTACGCCCGCGATCAGGGGCGTATTCGAACGGAACTCAATCCCGGAACACCGGGATCCTCTCTTTTATCCGACACGGCATTCTTAGGCGACAGGAGACCTTAGCCATCGCCGACCTTTCAAGCTTCCTGGGTGTCTGGTTTTCAATGAAACGCGCGTGATATCCCTTTACATCACTCTCCTGCTTCACCAGGAGATTAGGTCTATTTAAACACATATCGACTTCCTGACATACTTTTCCTTCTCACCGAGCATTTTAGGTGTCCTTGACAACAATTGATCTTTCGAATTGAAATTGCGCGAATAGAAATTATAGAATTAAACGTCATTCAAAATTTCAACCTTCTAATACCCTCTACGTAGATTAAAAATCTATTTTAAATTATTTAAATTTAAATCTATTATAAATTAAATTTGGTTTAAAAGTCTATTTTAATTTCAATTTACCCCTATTTAAATCTAATTGAAATACAAATATTTATTAAAATTATATCACGATTTATATTTATATTACAAATATATCGCTATTACAATTTCTACCAAAAATCTGGTACAATTAAATGTTCTTTTAAAAATTTGTTACAATTGAAATGTTGTTGAAACGAAAGTATACGAATAATAATTTTAGAATAATCATTTATGTAATTTGGTTTGGTGGAATGGAGAAAAATGACAGAATTTTTCTAGATAATAAACTTTGTCTCTCAGAAGCCAGCTAATAGAATTTTCAGTCGCTTTACTATATAAGGAGAAATCTAGACAATCTCTTTCTACATGGTAATGCCAAACGAAATTATTAGATAATGATATTGAGAAAGACTTGCTTGATACATGACAGAAATAGTTAGTGACACGAAACAATTTCTTAAAAAGTTTTTAACACTATGAATTATAGACTTTGAGAAACTATGAAATCATCACCGGTAGATAATGTATTAACATTAAAACGGCTAGATAAAAATGGTTTGTTCCTAATCTTTTCTTTTGTGCTTATTGAAGTTATATAATGTGGACAATTTTTCTTTTTAATAAACTAATTTATATAAATATTTTAAAGTTTTTGGATGAAACAACAGAGATTTGATATAAACGAATTCAACATAACATGTAAATATGGAAAGACGTAAAATCAATATGCAAAACGATAGACGTTTTCACTTTGTGAAATCTGAATAATAAATATTTGGAGCACTCTCCAATGCGTTTACAGTATTACATTATATACCTTGTGCCGATTATTTTCCGCAATTCACCATTAAAGCACATATTACAATAAGAATCGCATGAAATCTGAATAATATTAATGTTGTCATTAAAGTCGTCATGTAAAGTAATATGTGTCAGTCGCATTTACAACTCGGTAGTTCTAGTGTAGATTTGATATTAAATTGGTTGTAAAATTATGCAAATATTATATAATACAGAATAAGATCTCACTAAATTCAAATATTTTTCATTTTTCCTGCAATTTTACGTTTTGCTTAAAATATGATTTTTTTTAAATATAATTAATTAATAAACACTATAGATAAATAATTCGATACTCAGTAAACTAAAAATTTTGTTACATATGTTAACATCAACCTTTTTTCTACTTTAAAAAGTGCACGTATGTGTGTGTGATGTACATATTTCATGACATAAGTACATTAATAATAATGTACATAAATATGTTAATAATATTCTGTGCAAACACGTTAATAATAATGCACAGAGAAATACGTTAATAATAGTAATGCATCTGTGTCATATTCATCATTGTGATAGGAATTTCAATAGCATTTTAAACGACTTGTTAATAAATTAACCTTTATGTATTTCTCAGAAAGCAATTTTTACAAATCTTATTTATCGTATGATGCAAGTAATAACAATGCTGATATATTATAGGGAACAGAGAAAGTCGTTGTAAGGTAATAGGTCGATCAAATAAATGTCATGAATAATTCATTTCGACCCTTTTTATTCGTGACTTATTACGCCAATAGAATTTTACCGAGCCCTGTTTGGTATTCGTGAACCCATAAAATTTTCGCCGATATCGTTTCACGGTTCCTTGATCACGCGGGTCGAGTGTTTTTTCATCATCCGCTCGTTCATGTCCGTGATGATCTATACAAGGTATCTATTCGCGTGTAACTTACGTGATGGTCTCATCTTCCCTCGGCTGACTATAACAGAGTTGCATGATTCCTCCCTGCTTGCCACATTGTGGTCTGTCGAGCGATTCCGCCGATGCCTCTTTCATCCGTTGGAATGCAAATTGCACTTTTAACTAGCGAAGAAAGATTCAACTGTGAAAGACACGGGATGTTTAAACGATTAAGCAAGTCACAGATTTTTCAAAACAAACGGTTTCCAAGCGAACGTTCGTGTTTTTTGTCAAACCTTGAAAACGTTAACGTTATTTCAAATTAGTTACACACAATTAACCCGAGCTGGGTGAAATTTTATTCGGATGACGGATGAGGAGTAAAAACTAACGAATCAATTTTTATTACACAATAAATTACACTTAATTACGATTTAATAAATACACGGTCGAATAAAAGTTTATCTGTAGTAAATAATAAGAATTTAACCGTACAGAAATTCAGACGAAAAATAATCAATTTGAATTCGACTTGAATCGATTTTATAATTTTACTAGTTGAAATTGAATTGTTTATAAATGTATTCGTGTAAACATATTCTTTAAAAAAAACAGTCGAATAATTTATTCGAATAAAGAATTCCGCGAAATATTTATTTGCATAAAGAACTCCGCGATATATTTATTCGAATAAATAGACTGTATTATTTCTGACGAATAATGGATAATAATCGCTATTTCATTAAAACATTTGACTAAATATAATAGATTTTAGATAAGAAAAACAATTGATCTACAAAAGCCTAATCTGAAAAGAATTATGTTAGATAAATATTTATTCAAAACGATTCAAATAATGCCCACTTCGGAAACCAACAAAAATGGACATTTAAACAGAAAAGATAGAATGAATAGGAAAACAGAAATAGAATAAATAAAAAATTATTTATTTCCTTAATCATTTTAGTAGATAGAAAATAATATAATAGTATTTTAAAATTCGTTTAATATTTTCACTATTTTGTGTCGTACATATTCACGTTTGTTATAATTGCATAGTAATTATAAATGAACAACCAACTACGATGGGTTAATGTAACACTTTTTAAACAATATTGTCCAACGTACCGTATAGACCTCGTTAACAGAGGCTCCTCGTCTTATTTTGTAACTGTATCATTCTGCAATTTCGTTGAGAACATTCCCTCGTCCACTTTGTCACTGTTAACGATGTTCCTCCTTTGTCACTGAATTTCTCTGTCACCGAGATCTTTCTTCCTTTCCCATATTTTTTCTTCTAATTTACGAGAAAATATAAAGGTACTTCATTAAAAAAAAGAAAGGAGAAAAAAAGTTAAAAGAACCCTATTCCCGCACAAATTGAAATGAATGTACCGCGCTGAAGGTAGCTTATTTTCCTCGGCAAATTTCGTAAATTGTCGGGAACAATTATGGCGATTAAAATTGCACGATGCGTCAAGGTTTCGAACGCGCCAGTTTGACAGACACGATTTTTAGAAATGGTAAACAATTGTGTTCTTGTTGTTCGCGTGTGCCCGCGAGGCGAAACGAAACGAATATTTCCACGAGCGAGCGAGGTAAAAGATCTCGAAAGGAGCATGATGATGCGAAAAAGAAGGATCCGGTGGCGTCGACGCCTCTGAAAGGCAACTTACGCGAATATCATTGGCAAGATCATTCGCGGTGCCCCGCGCGAGCAGCTACGCGACACACCTTCTGTCGCAAGAACGAAAATTTTTCTGACCTTTACGTTGTCATTAAAAAGCAAAGAAGACTCGCTGCCGACGTTGAAACGGAATTGCAGTTCGAGCAGTTTCAAAGTGGCGATCGATCGCCGTCGGGGTCTGAAAACTCTGACATTTCAATCTTCAATGAGATACACTCTGTACACTCTTTGTTTCCACTTACTGTTCCAGTGATTAAAGGGAATAGCGGTAGGATCACGGACGATCCTTTGCCGTATGGTACAATGACTCTCGAATTCGTTTGCAACTAATTACTGCATTCGTTTGGCCAAAGTGAATTAGTAGCTACAATTTAGAAGTAGAAGTTATGGTGGCTGGATAGAAATACGTTAGCACGGCACTTTGATCCTTGTTATCGATATAAGAACAAAATTAGAGACAATATGAGAGAAGCCTCGTGAAATTTATTAAATCTATATTCATTAGGAACAATTATTTCTTATGAAAGCTTCGTTTATACACAATATATAGTGTACAATATTATAATATATACATAATACACAATAAATGCAGTAAATCAGGTAATCACTTATGCGCATAGCTTATTCAATTTCTTAATAGTTTGGTCACAAATAAAATCAACATATATTGGTAGGAAAATAATCGTTTGTTTAAAGGATGAAACGAAACTTCATATTTTCACGATTCTTTTCTGTGTTATTAGTCATTCTCTTTTCTCTCTTCCGACTACAAATCGTGAGTTGCATGTGCTGTACAGAAACGAGTCGGAGTTATATAATTCCACTATTTTGTGAGTGTTATGAGAGTCTGATCATTCATCCGAAGCAATTATGAAGCGTTTAATTCGATGTCATGTAGACAAGGGTTCAATTGCAATTTTCCACGTGGCAGCTGTTACATAGACATGCAAATAAGCATAATAGATATCGGGGATTTTTTAATTCCTCATGTTTATCTAAACAGTAGGATATTTATTATAAATCTTACTTTCTCCCGTGTCTGTTATCAAACCGAGAATATGAAAATAAATATTTAACTTATTCGAGCTGTCGTTAATTTGAGAGTTCTGTTAACAGTTCACTTTAATCCTAAAGAATTTAATAAAATCGAAATAATGACAGTAATTACCGTTTTCATTATTTTGCGTTGAAGAATAGTATATAATCATTGTGTAAAATCTTATAAAATTATGAATAAATAATCTAAAAGTCATCTAATAATGAAGCCAAAACTGACAACTCAATAAGTTACAATTTATTATAGTGATTGCTGCTTTTACCCTTTTACATTTTCCAGATCCCATAAAAATCAATTAAAATAATAAAATTGACAAAAATAATTTCTAAACCTTTTAAAACTCGTTTAGAAAAAAAGCCCTGCCAAAGTATGTTAAGAATTGCAGTTCTGCTTGGAGGGAGGTATGCGTTTCCTGTCGTAACACCGGTGAACTTGTTACATTTATTAGGCGCGCTTTCCTCGATTCGTGGAAGGGCAAATTCTTGTCTGAAGGATCGTGCATACTTCACAATGTTCGAAGAGGAGCCGCCATGTGAATGATACGACGTAAATGTCGCTATAGTCGCATCCAGCGAGAAAGGCTGGATTCTTTTGACGCAAAGATTAATAACGAATCAGAGCCTGAAATCGGTATTTTATATAATACCTAGAACAGGTTTCGTCTATAATATCATTTGATAACGGTCTGATGACTCGATCAATATACTTTAACGGGTGTTCTCGTTACGGTATTACACAATCGAGATTTTGTTCGTTCGCTGCTTCGAAAACGTACGATCTTTAGACTACGGTAAATGTCTACTCTATCGGTAAGACACGGATTTATCGCGAGTGAAAGCTACGATGATTAATATTGTCTCTATCCTATAATGAATTCAATGAAATATTCGCGGTGTCTTCCATTAAAATTCTTAATAACCCGCGCGAACCCCGATGTTGACACATCCGCGAGCCTCGAAACGCGGGGTTTCAATTATCTACTTATTACTGAAAATGAGATTTGTCATGACGATTCCAAACGTTTATGCAAATTTTCGTCGATTATCGTGCTAGCCTAGTTAGAGCCGGCTAATAATCGTACACGTGTACCTGTCGCGTTAAAAATTAATCAATTACCGTAATTCACCTTTTGGTTCTACGACTGGCAGTTGCACAATCTATGGACAGAACTTTAGATTAAGTTCACAGATGAATTCGAAGATATTGATGGCGCATTGTAATATACCTTCGCACGACGTGTTTAGTATCCTCGTCCCACCATACTAATTAATCGCCGGAGACGCGTGTACGAGATAAACACGTAACATGCCGAGATAAGGTAGACTAAAGTAGTTACACGTAAAATGTGCATTTGTCGCGAGAGTCGCTTTTCTAACCACTGAGTGATAGCAGTGATTCATGATGCTAACCCGTTCACGGCTGTCAACCGCGCGTCAGAATATCGAGTTGACACCGCGTTACTTGACGGATTCCGAATTTTATGCATTTTTCACGAAAACTACTGCAATCGTAAAGGCGTTAGAGGAAATTAAGGATATCCTTCTAGCATGTACAACTTGTTAAAGCTATTAAAAGAGGAAACGAAATGTTTAACAAAATATTTCTTATAATTGATTTCTAAACTGCGAAATTGCGAATTTTATTCAGTTTTGGCAAAAATGCAAGATAGTAGAGGCATTAAAAGAATTTGAAAATGTCTTTATATTATGTACAACTTATTAAAATTACTAAAAAAGAAAGGCAGGTGTTTATTTTTTAAACTAAATTATTTACGTCACTTGAATTTGAACTATTGTGTTCGTTTAATTAACTTTTGTTGACTAAAATACATCAGATTCATCCAAAACAAAAAGGATAAGTTCGTTTATATATTATTTCAATATACGAACAATTATTTCAAATTATTTTGCGACCCAATCGAGAAATATTGAATGTTACCTTCGGCAGGGTACATAATTCTGCATAGACTGCATTGTCAAAACGAACGATATAAATTTGTACATTAACAGCGCAACTAATTCCGTGCTATTATGATCATAAGAACTCGGTTTAACTCGATCCAATGTGAAATTAACAGAAGCGATCGTATCAAATATTCATCGCACATATATTTCAACCTATCAGTACCATTTATTATACACACATTCGTGCTCATTCCAATAATTAAGTCGTGAATCGATGGTGGAAGCATTAATTTTCATTACAACGGAACAATATAGCTTTCTCTTGTCGCGTGGTCCGCGCCGATGCAAATGCGACCCGGCGCGGACGTTACCAATAGGAATGGAGGCCGACAAAAATCTGTTCGCTCTTTCTGCAAAAGATTCGTCTTACAATCGACTCCTTGCCGTTTTCACAACTGCAACGATGAATCATAACGCTCTCGCGCCGATCACGTAACGAGAAACCAAAGAAGAATCATAGAGATTACTTATGTTATTCAAGGCTACCTCCGACAAACAAAAATATCATTGCACACGATATATGCAAATTCTTATGTTTTTAATATCGAAAGGACTTTACATTCAGATAATACTAATTGCAACTAGACGTCGGGTCTTCATGCAAATGCATGCTTTTATAGGAAGGAGACGCAGAAATTGGACCTGGGCAGCTTGTTCGACGATTTCATGCAGAATATTTTTATTTTACATATTTTATACATCTTGCATACATTGTTGTAAATCAATATGCAAAACTATCGTTTGCGTTTGTTCCGATGTATTTCTGCAAGTCGATATTGTTTACTCAATTTTTTAATTAAATTGTCAAGGTTATGATAAAAAATTCAATAAAATGTACAAGGGCCTTATACATATAAAGTCTTGTCTAAAAATGATATTTATAATATGTTATTCAAATTTAATGTCCTTATAAATGTACCTAAAAATTGTATACGTTTACACTATTTCACAAAAATTTATATAAATTCTATCATTTTTCTTTTTACGTTTCTTATATCCAACTAATTTTTAGTATAGATTTATGTTATATTTGTAAATGATTGTATAAAATCTTATTTTAAATAAAATTATAAATACATAACTTTAACTTTTTATAAACTTTCGAGAAAGAACTATTTCAAAATGGAATGTATTGCTATTGGTATAGCAATATATAACTAAACTACAGCATTAATTATTATTAAAAGGTATTCTAATTATCAATAAGTTTTTTAATTAACTCAGATGAATTCGATACGAGAAGAATATGTTTCTAAGCATTTACAAAATAACAATATGTTGAACATAATTTTGTTTCCACATTTTTCTGATTAGATCCGGGAAATAGCCAAATTATACAGCGCTTTAGCGAAATGACCGCGACGCCATTTGTAATGGTCCATACGCTATTTTTTTCGGCCATTCGAATTCGCAAGCGTGGTATGCGAATTGTCCATAGATTCATGAAAATTGCATTCCGCGGGACTTTGATGCATTATCGTCGATTGGAACTCGCGCAGCAAATGTCAGGGTTAAACCGAAGATTGATGCATTAGAACGCTGATGTTCCAATATCGCGGCAAGTCGTGGTCAATTTACATCGGGGCTCGATTTCGTTTGATTTTGTTCGTTTATTGGTAGCGACAGGTTTGATGAGTCAGGCGGAGCTTCGTGGCGTACTTCGTTCAAATGTCATAATTACGTGAAAACGAGAACGTGTCTCTTTTTTAAATGTCAAACGCCGCATTCCGTAGATATTTTGTAAGTGCATCGTACGCGCCTGCTAAAGATTAAGATTAAGGATATTCTAAGGCGAGCGTTGGCATCCTCGTATTATTTTCAAAAATAGCGACATCAAATCGGTTCGAGGAAACAACATTTCCATCACTTTCAGATCACGTGACTTTCATTGACAAACTAACTATATGTGTTTTCTACGATATGGTGCAATAATAGAGTGACGTTTCGTGGAAGTAGATGTTCATGTTTCGAAGAAAATATTGATAAACACAAGACAAATCTTTAACTAGTAAGCGCATTCAATAACAAGAAACTATCAAATGGAACAGTGCGTATATTTTAGTATCGTCTTGCTATTCGTATACTTTTACACATTGACATTTACGTTATTGGCAGATTCCCGACTTTTTATCAAGAACCTGTATCTTTGCAATAGAATATAATGTGACAGAGGAAAATAAATAAGATTCTTGCTTCTCTTGTTTCTATAATATCTTGACAAGGCTTAACATTCAAATTACTAAAGAATTCTTAATCTTATTTGCATCTAAATCGCTTGATTGAACAGACAATTATTAGTTTCTGTGATATATGCTCCGCCAACACAATGAACAACTATTCGAAAATTTTGCTTATTCAATTGTTCATCGGCGAGCGAAAATCAAACAATTATTGTAACGACGTTCTTGAAAAATTTAATATTCTATTTAATTTTCTAAATAGAAATAGAAAATGAAATTGATCAATATTAATTCGTAATGTTCGTTTGTGTTAGAATTTAGCATGATTTTAACAGGATTGTTTGACAAGAGGATGACTCGTTTGGAATGACTCGTGTAGGAAGCCCGTGACGGAAATTTCTGAGAAACCGAAACGATATCTAATACTATCTCTCCGCGTTCGATGAATGCAACGTTAATAAATGACACCCGTATAATTCACACACCGAGACGCACAATACGATCGTACCGTGAATCGTGCGTGAGCAAGCGATTCAAGGAAACCACCACAACGAAACGCTAAGCAATCGTACGTGACCTAGACACTGCAACCCTTTACGCGACTCGCTATTCAATTGTCGTGCGTTTTATTCGATTTTAGAAAAATCCGAAACAAATATCCGGTAGAACCTTGCACGTACCGCCAATTATCTTCACAATTCTCCTTCGTTGTGTCTGTTCTTTGTTACACCGTCGCCTTGCGCGCACACACGGTTCAATCTGTCGCGTGCAAATTAAATTGAATGCAACGTTATGTATACCTCGTTTCCGTTTCCCCCCATGGTTCTCAATATTCTTTTCTATTTAGTTCGTTCGTCTGTCTTCCTTCCCCGTGCGATTAATCCAATTTTACATTTTACTTTAGCATCTGGTTTGCAAACAAAGTTCTCGAAAGCTCGCCACAATAATCCGTTTTTTTTTCTACCGTATCGCAATTTATATCATTGAATTGTATAACATATTTGTAACTGGACTGCACATTTTAGCTATTTTATTGTTATCGATTTCATTTATTTTATTGACAGAATGATATCAAGCATGGATATACAGTATTTTCAAGTCGTTACAATTATTCAAGAAAAACAGATTTTTCTGTGTTACGTTCATCTGTGTTCCTTCCCCGTGCTATTAATCCAATTTTACATTTTTCTTTAGCATCTGGTTTGCAAACAAAGTTCACGAAAGCTCACCACAATAATCCGTTTTGTTCTACCGCATCGCAATGTATATTATCGAGTTGTATGAATGTATTTGTAACTGGACTGCACATTTTAGCTACTTTATTGTTATTTATTGTTATCGATTTCATTCATTTTATTGATAGAATTATTTCAAGCATGGTTATACGGTATTTTCAAGTAGTTAAAATTATTCAACGTTCGTTTGTTGTATTTGACGAAGACAATTGTTATTTTACGCAAAGATCCGCAATCGATATGTAATAACAGATGATACGCTGTAATAACGCGAAGACAACAAGATTCAAATGGCTGCAATCTTTATATTGTGACAATGAAATCGTAATAACCTTATGAAATATATTATGTTTCTTTAACTGCATAAAGTGGAGAACATGACGCAAACACGGCGAATATTTGAGTCATAAATGGACATATGCGTCAGAAGCGGTGCCGAAATTCTGTGTTTATCGCAACAATAATTATAATTGGAACTTTATGCGCTCGCCACGCAAATGGAAAAATTACTAACAAATACGTTAAAATAGAAGGAGAATTTAAGAACTAAATTTAAATTCAAAAACTTATTAAAATTATTAAGAGGAGACACAAATTATTTCACTCCTGTTTTTTTGCGATTTTACTTTATATAGAAACAATTCCTGGCATAATGAAAATGTTTCTAAAAGATATTTTTAGATAAGTTTAGATGAAAAATTTTTAGAAGATATTATCAAACTTGCTAAGGTTATTAAACAATATATACTAGTCACATTTAAAGTTAGATAATTGTAGAGTTGATAATAAGTTTATAAACTTTATAGACTATCTAAAAATTATCAATATTTATAATTATACTTGTAAAGAAAAGTTTTCTCCGTAGATTAAATGAATGAAATAAATTATGTAAAACAGTTGCTCTCGCGTTACAAACGTAGCACCCATAACCCATTGAA
Organism: Augochlora pura; assembly: GCF_028453695.1. Classification (NCBI taxonomy): domain Eukaryota; kingdom Metazoa; phylum Arthropoda; class Insecta; order Hymenoptera; family Halictidae; genus Augochlora; species Augochlora pura. Next base: position 17,295,598 of record NC_135774.1, on the reverse strand, counting down.
AATGGCAAAACATTTCATGCACCAAAAGCGCACACCAAAAAATGCGGCTCACCTTTAAATTTCTCAAGCATATTAATTGTATCCCGGCCGAAAGCTGTTTTAGGAAACTCGTCGCACGAGCCATAATCGGAAGCCACCTACACGCGAAGTGTCCTCTCACGATAGAACGGCTAGATTTCGGTGTCGGTCCAAATGATTTCCGGGTGACGAACGACCGATCGGCCGAAAAAACCGGGTCCACCTTGACGTCCGTCTGCCGTCCGACGATGATCTATTCACGATTCATCCGAGAGCATTTTTCCGAAGATGCACTGGTCAGATGAAGTGCATTGTGAAGAGGGCAGGGATGACCCCTTTCACTGTACCACGTTGCTACGGTCGTGTATATAAAGAGCCGAAGCATCTGACGAAGAAGCACAAGTACCAACCCATCTGCATCCTAACCGCTTCATCGCCGGTGTCCGTGTGACAGAGAGATTATGTTCACTATCAAGGTAGGTGCTCAGTCAGTAAGACACGCGGTGTACAGTAGCCCGCGAGATCTGGCTTTCATCGGCGAGAGAGACGAGTCTCGGTGAGTTAACGTTGTTAGCACGGGTTGTGAGTTATCGTCGGTGTTAGGCGAGTTCGTGGTCATTGATTCGCGTTGGTCACCCGAAGAAAAATTTCGTGGTTCGCGCCGGTCAGTCTTGCTTAGCTTCGTCGGACTGCATCGTTTCGAAGACCGTCGTCGACGGGATAGAGGATAGACAAGCACCGGTAGGAAAATCTCTAGTTTTTCATTCGAAATTCTACCAGCAGTTTCTTTTCTGCTGAACTCGTTTGCAACACTCTCGGGTAGATAAGGATTCGCGAGATAACACGTGTCGATAGTTCACTCTTCGAAGTCCATATCTTGTCCCGGCTCAAACCGAGACATCCTGTTTGTAATTGTATTTCTGAGGCCGGAGACTTGTGTAACTGTTAACTTGTTCCGAGCCAATCCGAAACATTTTGTTTCCTACTGTTTTTCCAAGGCTAGAGATTTGTCTGCAATTGTATTTCTGAGGCTAGAGATTTGTCTGCAACTGTATTTCTGAGACTACAGTCCGTGAAATAACAAATTGTTCTGACTCGATCTGAAGCATCCGTGATCTTAGAGACACGTCAAATTACTAACTTGTTTTCGCTCAGTTTGTAACACCTTGATTTGCAATCGTATTTCTAAGGCTATGGACTTTTGAAATTATTAACTCAAATATTTTATTTGAATTACTACACCGCGAATTTTACGCGTTTCTGATAAAAATGAGTAGAAGGAAAAGAAAGTGTTAAAACCATTAGAGTTTGAAAATATTGTCGCACTATTTTCGGATTATTAACGTTAAACGCGCCATAACTGATTTCCACTTTTCAATTTTAGAATTACTGAAATTACAAAGATACTTCTATAGGAAATTATTCACTAAATTGTTGTATCCAAACATATATTATAATAAAAATTTGCGCGAGTTCTAAGTAAATGCATTTCTGTAAGTTTCATAAGATGGGACAAAGTCATTGTTAGTGCTCGGTGCGTTTGGTGTTGAGCATGTTAAGTGAAGTGAATAAAATCCTGCTTTGCTTTAGTTTATTGCAATTAAGATAGATAAATTTTACTTCGCATAAAGATCCGCAGTATAGTAATCATAAGTTCAGTTTAACGATTTATATAATTACAAAATTTGCATAGAAAAATCTTCGAAATTAGAATACTAGATTTCATTGCTTAAAATCTGTAATGTTTTTAGTAATAACCTACATTAAAATAAGAATTATACAAATTCTAAATAAGTGCAATCTTTTAGCTATCGTAAGGTGCAGCAAAACCACTTTTAGTGCTTGGAGCCGAGCGTATTAATATTCGAAATAACAGAAATAAAGTTTTACTTTGCTTCAGCTTGTTGCAATCGAGGCGAACAATTTAAACTTCGCATGAACGTTCGCAATATATTAGTCAATTTTTGAGTTAAAAAATTTGCAAGATTCCTAACTATTTTCGTAGACAAATTTTCCAAATTTGAACATGAAATTTCATAGTCGAGTGCGTTATTGCTTTTGATTTCGATAATTTGTTCGTAATATTCTTAGTATTACGTTTCCCATTCCGCGTTCATCTTTTTTTTTTCGATTTTGGGACGCGGACAAGACAGATCATATAACGGCGCGCGTTTTTTCTGTGCCGTCGCGTACCATGAGGTCGCATGACACGTAAAAATCGCGATTTTCCGCGGCTTCGAAAACATCTAAATCTAATCGTGGCGCCCAGATAAGACTAAACGATGCGTGCAAATGTAATGCCCGAACGCCGCGATTTATTCGTAATCATTCGTAATATCGCGTTACGTTTCTCTCCTTTTTTCCACGCTCGTGTCATCGCACTGCGTGCGTGCGATAACGTTTCGCTATACGCTCGCAACATGGCGTCGTATTTGCCGAAATAGAATGCGCGAGATAAATGGGAAACATGAGTTTCCCCGCGTCAACGGAATATATTTTTTTTTTTATCAGAGGACGCCGTGAAAAATCGTCGAAACTCGATGCGACCGGCGGAATATTGTTTTTAACGTTATTCGAAGGCGGGCTGCTCGTTAATGCTGGAAAGCGATATTAATGTGACAAAGTTACGCGTGCCGATAATGACCCTACTGTATATTATACTGATCCGATAATGTGTAACTGATTTACCATCCCCCCTATCGCAATTTTCGCAAAAATCTTATCGCTCGCGGACTAAATTATACCGCGTAATCAATGCGTAAACATAATTTAAGGCCTTTCGACGACCACCTGTTTTTCGCAATAACTCTATCGAATTTTCCTCGCTATAGTTTACAATCTCGCTAAATGTTGTCGTCTCGTTTTATGTGTTCCTGAATAGACGATCTTCCAGATAACATTTTTAAATTCAGATATTGTACAATCCTGTTGTAATTTGTTGTGTTTAATATTGAATATTTTTATCGAAACTGAGAAAACTTTTAGAATTCGTTATTATCTTGTTATAAGCAGATCTGAGTGAAAATGAGTAATCAATTCAGACATATTCATTTTAGATTAAAATCCAATTGCAATCAAATTAAAATCTGAATTGAAAAATAAAAGATTGCAAAGTTTACTATTCATTTATATGATTTCAACCAGGTAGTTTATTTAGGAAATACCATAATATTGCATGTATATATGTTCAATATTACTTTATTTATTATAAGATCTGACCAAAAATAATTATAAAATCAACGACACTCTTTTTAGAGATTTCTCAAGTTTCGATAAAAATGACAAGGCAGTTACGATACGCATTGATCTCGACAGGCATATTTTCTTTGTCCTTTTACTTTCGGTTATCCTCATCTCGTTTGATGACATTTTGGCGGTGAACATGCACTCGGCTGTGGTGCATTTTGTCACCCGGTTTCGCCGTTTTCATGTTTGCTCGTCGACGCGCATCTCCGACCTTAAGCGCGCGAAGTACCATTTACTGGCGGAGCCGGCATCCTTTCGCCATAAGCGTATAGCATTTATCTTACGCAGGATTGGCGTCAGGACGACTCTACGACCAGTCTCCATAGAATATCGTTATTACCGTTATGTCACTCGCCGGTTGGATCGGTATTGTGACATTTCCATTCAGCCAGGTTCCATCGATCCCGAAACAGGAAATTCGAGCTTTCTCAAGATTCCCTCGAACGGATTTACGGCGAGTCAAATTGTAGGGAACGAAATTCTTTTGAAAGATTCCGCGATGGGATCCTCATTGTTCTTTTCATGTTCGTATCTCCTCGAATCGATCCGCCGCCGCGGCGGCGTTCCATGCGCAGGATTAAAAACGAGGCGTTCGAACGCGTTCATTAGCGATGCCGCGGCGATTGCATAAAATCGAAATTAACGGAATTCGAACGGGCTGAGGAGGGGGGGGGGGGGGGGGGGAACACGGGACGGGCGTGAAATTAAGAATGGAATTATCATAACAATTATGAAGAACGACGCGCGATTGCGCCACGGTACGTGTCGACACCTTTTTTTATGGAGGCAGGACAATTGCGAGGGAATAACACGCGACACCGATGAGGATCCCGAATGCCTCCGTACGCACACACGGGCTCCGTTCTGGATTCCTATTGTCAGATTTTTCGCATCGTTCCTTTTGTTCTGCCATACCCAATACGTCCGGTAATTATGATACTGACCTAAATCGATAATCCGTAGAAATTCAATGCGTCGTACATCTAGTATGACAACGAGTCGCATTACAATAATACCGCGCCGGTGCCTTTTTGTTTTACCGAACCCAAAATTGATTCGCCGACGATGATATCGCGAACGTCGATCGAAACGAGTCTTTTTCTTCGTTTATTTCCATGAACATAAAAATCGTAAGTGAAAATATTGCCAGAGTCGATTCTCCGTTGGAATAAATAATAACTATTTTATTTTGTTGGAGCACGCGAGGTGTAAGAAATAGGAAAGTATGCAGCGAAGGATTTCCCAATAATCGCGTGGATTTGAGCAATGTTATTATATAAGAGAAAAACATTGCCGATAGGAGCTGCAAGTTTACTGATTTTTATTGCAAGTTTGTGATTGAATGGTATGTCTGATTCGTAGTCATTACGTAAGCAAAGCTTATGATTAGAACGGCATCAAGTTATGGCACATTCGAGTGTTTACATTGACTGCATATTCATGAAAACATAATTGATGACTTTCCTCACGGAAGTTTAGTTTTACATTGTTAAAAAATGTGTATCTTGCATGTCGCTCATCGTTTTGTGCTCTGTACAGTTTACCGTGCCACAAATTCATAGCCCTATCATCTTCGTTCGCGCAATGAGCAAAGAACATGATTTCAATAATAATTTTACCGAGAAGCATTCACTCACTTTCTGTATTTAAATTCAATTCGTACATAAAATTTTATTGCAACATCGTCTCTTGTTAACATTGTTATTTAATACATTTATATAAATGCACATGTTATTCCATTTGCTATAGAACAGATTACAAAATAATGCTAATTACAAATCGAAAAAATATTCATTTTTAATTGCAGTGAGATGACGAAAGAAATTTAAATTATTTTCTCGATATTCTTTATTTTCTAATTATTCTAAAAAACAAGAGAATGTGTAAATATTGGAACAGGAACAATTTTTGTTAATAGTTAGATGAAATTTATATAGTTTTTAAACTTTTAAATATGCGATTCGTCATTTTGAAAGGTTAAAAGATATTCCTCTTCTTCGAAATCCACTCGCGTCGAATCGAAACACCTGGTTACGATTGCAGTCTAAGAACTCGATATCTTTGTATCCAATCAAATTACGTGTACAAGCACGCAATGACACGTGTTCCTTGCCGAAGCCACCATGCAATTCCGTCCGCGTGTAGTTTTATCGTAACGAATCGCCCAGTTGGCAACCGTAAAGCACAAAGTCCATTAGCAGCTTGGATATACCCGCGCAAACAATTATATCGGTACGTATTTTCTAACGCAGCGCGTGGTCATCGCGTGGACCGAGCGGAAAGTCAAGCATAGAAGATGATCGATTACCGCATCATCCCTCGCGATCGTTTGACATTATGAATGGAGACGCGTCTCCGCGCCTCTTTCATAATAGTCCGTCTTCGCGCGCGTCCCAAAGGACAAGTGGACGCGACGTCATTACCAGAACCGTAATTTCTCCTTCATTTCGTGCAACACTTGTGAAATTTCGCGGCGATTTGTCGTGTTGCCGGTCGGCGGGCGGTAATGACGGGTCCCCACGATCAATTAGCATTTCCAGCCGACAGTTCGTACAGGTCGCGCGGTCGATTCCCTTCGGGCGATAAGGATTTCGCTCCGCAGAAGCGTGAAACGATCGGCCCGCGTGCTCTTAACCGTGCCTGGTGATCATTCGCGCGGCTCGAACGTGAAAGAACGACCGATGGGAAACGCGGGAAAGAGACGGGAAACGGTTACAAGTGTCAGCCAGAATCCTCCCGTGCTGTCGAACCACTCTTTCCTTGTCCAACCTCTTCGTCCTGGTCGACGTCGTCGTTTGGCCTTCTGCACCTCTTCCATTGTCTGAACGGGTACACGACACGTAGGAAGTGATCGCTTGTTCCAGCTCGGTCATACGGTCAAGGAGAATCGAAATATCGATTACATTGTTACGGGAATGAAATCTTGTCCGGGATAAGGTTCTATTCACGTTCCATCGTTCCCCGTGATTGGCGGTCAGAAACACGTTACATGAGGAACTATGCGACTGGAATTTAATCCTATTTATAGAAGATAAGCCCTAAGCAGTTACCATTTAAGCGATCAGATCCCCGGCAAACCTTCCGGATCATTCGAACCAAAGTTTTCGATCGATTTGTAACGACTGCTGCACTTTGACCGTAAAGGGATGAGATAACGTAGCCGAGGGTGCTAAGCGTGCACACGAGATAAAGAGAATCCGCCGGAGTCATTTGGAACAGCGACTAACTTTTCGGTTTTCTCGAAACAAAATATCTTTTCAAGCTCGAACAATCGACTGTTCCTTAACCAGTTGGCTATTTTCGACGAGAGTGCTCATCGTGATAGAAAATGTTGACGAGTGTATCCGTGCTTTTTTTATATTCTTTATTAATTTATATATTCTACAAAAGTGTTGTATCTAATCAAGATATAAAGAAAATGAAACGTGTTCAATATAATTACAATAACTTACACGTTTTCCAAAGAGATTGCAACAGCTGACTGGTTAAAATGTGAAAAACAAGATGGTAATTTCGGATTTAACTCTTTAACACTGGAATTACCGAGTTTCGAGTACAATGAACATATATTGCTTTATAATAATGATAAAACATACTTACGCCAAGAATAATGTTTAGCACAACATATGCTCGACTAAAGAAGAAAAAATGTTAGAAAATGTAAAAGAAAAATTCATAAACCAGTCATTTTAACTGATTCGGTAGTTCTAGTGTTAAACACTTCAAATCTTCAAATTTATTTAATTCGATAGTATCAAATTCTGGGAATCATTCTTTTGTTACAATTTCCCTTCGCACAAGTCTGTAGAAATATTCATCACAGTGTATCATTTTATAGATGTAGTCAATCAAATCTCGTTCTACCTTATTTTTGCTTTGCTTTGACAGTGTCGAATGGAAGCCGAGAAGAAACGAAAGCGAGAAACATTTGCGCAAGTCAATAGAGAGCGACCTGTGCGTTTTGACACATCACACGCTGGTTTTTCGAACAACGATTTCGCTTGAAATGGATCCTCAAACTGGTTGTAGTTTGATGTCAAAAAATGATTTCTGCGTCGGATTCAATAGTTCCGTTTTCGAGTCTGCGTCTTTTCGGTTGCTCTCTGTCGGTGAACTTTTCCGCCTGCGAGCACGTTTCCACGGATCGTGTAGCCGGCAAACGGCAACGAAAAGGGATCGGATCGGGCTGACATTTAGGGCGCGGGATTTTTCGCGCGGCAGATTCACGGCTGATGGGGTTCTTGAATGAAATTACACGTTTCACGGACGTGCAGCGAAAAACGGGCACATTACGGCGTACCACTTTCGTTCCAGCATTACACTGTATTTCATAATGTCATTTGCCACTGATGTAACCGCGTCGTGCAGTTTCTAGGCATTATCATCTTCGCTTGCCCTTTGCAGACGTTCCACACAGCGCGCCACGCCACCGCGAGACGTTACTTTCACGAATTCTATGAATATTTGAACGAAAGGTTTTGCAAACGGCGTTAGGGGTCGGCATCCATTGTCCACGGGTTTCCCAGGCGCTACCTCTCTTTTCAGTCACGAAACAAAGAGCAAGTTGAAAACTCACGTTCCAATTAAACCTAATTGCCTCGGATACGTGCCCCACACGCCCAATGTTGAAGATCAACATCGATTCTATCGCCGCTGATTCCGCCGAGCCGGTTCGGCTGCGACTCGCGGGAGGCCTTGACGAATTGCTGCAACCTGCCGTTTCATTAAACGTTGCACTATGATTAAGATAATTGTGTACGCGGAAGGTATCGTTCAACGCGGCCGACATTGTTGTAGATAGAATGCTTAAAGAGGATCTTGTGTTCGCCCGAAAATTTCGTGCTTTAAACTTGAACTCTTCTGGCGAGTGTTTTCTCCTTCTGCGATATGAAGTTTCGCGTCGTTTTCGAAAAATAATTTGCCACTTTCAATTTTCGAGGCGAATGAATAACTTCAAAATCATTTGGAAGCACAAGATTTTTACTTGTGACAAAGTTGCTTTCTAGCTAACGATACTGCCATACCAATATGCACTGAATTAATGTGATTGAAATCTTCCATATGAGATTAGTATAATAAATGTAGTACAAAAACGGTAGAATTAGTACGAATCAGTAAAGTTTTTGTTTTATTATTCGATTCTCAGTGCTCGCAAATTTAATACATAATTCGAGGGTTGACTTGAATCTTCATACTGATTATTTACGTAAGCATTGCCTGTTCGTAGGTTTGAAATTCTACATTCGATTTTAAAATCTCGCCAGTAACACAATTTTCAAGCATCCTGTAGCAAGCGAGTCTTTCAAGAGATCATCAATTCTGTTCTCAGTTACTTTCCTCAGACTCTGTATAAATTGAAGATGACTAATCGTGCTTATTCAGACGACGAGATTAATATTCATTGTGTACGCGAACATGCAAACGGTGATGCGAGGTGAAAACCGTTCTACCTGTTGAATGGTGTAATAGCTCAAATCATTAGAATCATGGAAAGCTTCTTTAAGTTAGCAATTGTGTTTTGCCAACTTACTCTCATAGGATAAATAGGAAATATCTGGTTGCAGTGATCACGTTGTAAACGATTCGCCTTCACTATCCTTTTTGCAAGAAATTTCAAAACGATATCGTTCCATTACGCGAGTATAATAAATAGATCGCGGATCTTTGTGAAAAATAAAAATTATCTTGATCAATAGTAAAAACTCTAGCTAAATAAATATCCGCAATTGCTTTTAATAATGTCAATACATTAAGGAGAATGCGAGAACAAGCATCTTCCTGGTTTGACATTTTGCCTAATCAATTTGCCACAAACGCATAAAATCCACAGTCTGCCAATAACTTTATCAGCCGCGCGCGATGGGCCCTGATCAATCATTCCGTTTAGAGATATTCTTTATCCGTATAGTTCTGATCATTGTCTATTTATGCGCCACTCGCTGCTGATTGCAACGAGAACCAGACACGTTGAAACTGGTTTTACTTGCTATGCGGTGGCATCGCATTTAACGCGTTCCCCGTAAAATGTTTTCGGGTTAATTCGATTTCCGTCTCGATGATTCTGTTCCTCGAGCTGCGCCTTAATATTCAGGAGGCATTCCCGATTCCCCTTTTTGATGTAAAATAACCATGGTTCCAGGTGTTGGTGGCGGTCGTACTCTGTACGACAGGATCATTAGCTGCACCTCAACGACCTTCCGGCGGCGCTGACAAAGATGCAGTGATCACATCTCAACAGCTCGAAGTTAACTTCGATGGCAATTACGTCAATAAGTAAGCTGTTCTTTCTTCTTTTTCACTTTTCCCAGATGGACTGCATTAGACTAGAAAAGGGTCAAGGAGAAGCAAATGTGTCGCTGTTACGCGTGAAGCAAAGTTAGCGTATCTCGAATGCGCCGCTATCGATTCTTTAACCCTTTGCAGTCGGAGCCATTTTAACTGGAAATCCAAAATATTTTTCCAGACTTATAGTGTTTTCATTCGATACAACTTAGTGCATTTTATATATTATGAAATTGAATTTTGCGACGTGTGCAACAGTTAACAGTTCTTAACAATTTTTTGAATGTAAGTGACTTTCATAAAAATTATTTTGAAACGTGGCATGATAATTTTTAACGGCGCCTTGGAGTCGCCACTCGACTGCAAAAGGTTAAATTGGCAACGCGTTCTTCCGCGAAGAGTTCGGCGCGCAAACATATTTTTTCCGACAATGGAACACGACGACAATGCACGAAAAGAATCGAGGGCAACGTTACAAATGTTCGCCGGATATTTTCTTGGTCGACAAATCGCGGCGTATTGTGTTTATTCATCAGCGGCGCGGCAAGTTGTACGCAAAGTAATTACACAAGGTGAAAACAATAGACAGAAAATGATAGGTATCCGAGCCCAATGACACCGGCTTATTCACGTGATTCACAATTCTCGCCCACCGCAATCTCTGTTCTGCATAAGTACATTGTTATTCGGAGGCTGAACCAATCGCTACTGTGTGTTTGAACGTTTATTGATGCTTCTCCTTTAATTACGTGGCCGTCCCTTTTTTGCATACCGCGCGGAGAATCGATAATTAATACCTCCACATTGGCATTCGAATTTTCATGGAGAATTTCATAGAAAATTATGGTAATCTACTGCAGGCGAGACGACAGTTCTTATTCGACGCGTTTTTAGGCGTTGGAAACGCAGGACAAATTGAACATCATATATTTTGTCGATAATTAGTTGTTAAAATCACCTGGAATATTTAGGTGAAACTAGATCAAATTATGTAACAATGATTATTGAGATATGCATACTAAGAACAAGTGCCATTGAGTTATTTAATATCGAATAGAGTTATATTCCTTACAGTGCCTTTAGTTTAATTCTATTAAAAAACTTTGGTCTATTAGAACCTGTATACAATTTATAATACGAATATAATGTAATATAATCTGAACGATATTTGCATAATATAAATACGATATATAGTCGTATAAATAATATAAAAAGCAGATGGTTAGTTTACTGTACTTTCTCATTTCGGCCGGCACAGAAATGGTTAGGGCTAATTTCATTTTAACATCTGTCGTTCCATTACCTGGAGGAAGTATGCAAAGGTCGATCAGAACGTCAGTCACCGTTTCTCCCGGTAACGTTACTCTAATGTAATCAATTGGTCGATCATTATTCAGCTTCGAGACGAGCAATGGCATCAGTCACCAAGAATCAGGCCAGCCGAAGCAAGTAGACAACGAGACGCCGGTGGTCTCGCAGGGTTCGGATTCTTACACGGCGCCGGATGGTCAGCAAGTGAGCATCACGTACATTGCTGATGAGAATGGTTTCCAAGTGCAGGGTTCTCACATCCCCACGGCACCGCCAATACCGCCAGAGATCCAGAGGGCACTCGAATGGAACGCGGCTCACCCCGAGGAGGACGATGGCGGTCAGCCACGACCACCTGGCCGAGGTTCGTCTTTCTTACTAATCTAATCACTGTCGAACCCTTCTATGCTCGCCATCGCCAACTTCTCACGCGGGGCACCGTACTGCTAATGAGTTCCCTCGTATTTATATAACCGTGAAGAGCCTCGAACACACTTGCCTCGAAAAGGGCACTATTCTTTCTTCTAAACTTAGGATTTTTAAGATCTAATGATTTCGAGTTGTAATCGAGACTAATTCTTGCTTTTCGAATTGGAAAGTTCCGCGGACGGATTCAAAGAATTTTAGCTGCGAAGAAAAATCATTATTTCTAGTAAAATCAGATCTCTTGTGATCAAATACGTGAAATAACTTTAATTGGAATCTTCAAGTTAATTTAATTTAGATCTGTAGCCTAACAAGTAGCTAAATTATTATTTCAGAAAGATAATGTCGCGCTAGATAAATGTTATGGAAAAAGTGCGACAGTAAAAGACTAGTAACGAGGCACAGTATTATAATTCTCTCTCGATGCAATTGCGCTGCTACAGTTACGTGATTAGGTAGCTACGATTTTACGATCGTCTAATTGCCTCCGTTTTAATGGCACAGACGAAACGAATCGGTAGAAGGACACGGCAGAAGGTCGACGAAACGTAATCGGAAACGAAGAACACTGTTCTCCGGATAATACGAACGATTTCCATGAATACATTAGATCGTCGTAGTCTCGTGCATACTTTTCACGGATAAATGTTTGTTTCGCAGGTTAAATATGCCACCTATACCTCAAACGTGACCTGATTTCGAGCCAGCTTGCCATGGACAGAACCGACCCCAAGCCTCCGAATGCAACCATAAAAATAATTAATAGTGTGGTATATTAATCTAGGATTATACGTAACAAAAAAATATCACGGCGCGAGCCAGCCGCATATAATAACTATATACTTCTGAGATTCTTTATCTTACATGTATAGACGAAAGTAATGCGCACTGTTCGGCAGTTTACGACAGGATCGTGCTCATGCGCGCACGCTGCTTTCACACGTAAAACGCGGAAAAAAAGACGACGCTATCGCAGCTCCGAGGACGCGTATCGAGCGTCGATAGTATATTATATTATATTACGTATACTTTAACTTGTGATTTTTGTATATAAATAAAAAGCGTTTTGCCGAAGAAATCGTTCTGTTCATCCACGTAAAACGTACCCACGACCGTTCCCAAAATTCTTCTCTTTGTTTTTGAATGTTACGCGTCGATTGGCTAGAAATTCAATTCAAAAATTCATTATCAGATTTCGGAGGATGCAGAAAGGAATTATCACTAGACTGCAGATTCTATGCGTTTTTAATAACGAGCAGGTACCGCTCAAAGCAGTAGACATATGAAATGTATTTAACGCTTTATTTGTCACGTAAACAAAGCTCTACAGTTTTTCTTTAAATAATAATTTCCAAAAAACGTGTTACATTATATTAGTCGAAGCAATTTGTGGGATTATAAATGAAATTATTATCACTGTTGAATAATCTCTTTTCTTAATTTGAAAGAAGGAAGAACTCTTGATCCACAATTTTAAAATGATTGTTAGAAAATTATTGTTAGATGAAGTGTTAAAAATGTCAAGTTTTAGTTTATTCAAACTATTAACCCTTCAACAGGGATCTATGTGGAAATCGCGTTTTGAATATTTTGCACAGAATTTAAACAATTTAAAATTTTTTGAAACTCTTACTTTTCTGTTTTTTTTTTTAATATTATTTTTAGACCGCATAGCAAATAAAACTAATCTAGTTCAGTCTTTTGAAATGGATGCAAACAATTTTTATTTATTATATATAATACTATGATAAATCTTGACTTTTCAGTTTTGATCGCGTTATATAAATTATTTTGACATTTGCAAGAATTTTTAAATTCTAAATACTAATTGTTAAATATATGCAACGTCTTCGCATGCATCAATCTTAATATTTTTAAGAAGCAGACAAATGTAACAAGTTCTATATTATTATTTTCATCAATTTGCAAAACCATTGTAGGAATATTCACAGCATAAATGTTTTGTAAAAGATGCTTTCCAACGAATGCACGTTCGAAGATTAATCTCGTCGTCTGTCCTTGATCAGTATAGTATAGGATACCGAGTACAACACACGTAAAGGAATTTGATCGGATTTGCATAAAGCTAAAGACATTCCATATCCCCAGAGGTAAAGAAATTGAGGTCGAAGCATAGTCTGCAGCAGAAACAGAGATTCAATATTTAATGCTTCGGGGAAAAGTTTGTCGTTATGTCATTGTCGTAGATATTTGCAGAATTAACGTATATTTTCCGCAATTGAATTTCTTGTATATCAAAGTTAAACGACAACGGATGTTCGTTGAAATTTCCATTAAAATATCTTCAGCAGCTTTGGCGCCTTCTCAGATTAAATATCAAAGAATTTATCTGTATATGTAACTACACGTGCCCATGTATCTTTTTTATTACGATTATTAAAAGGACAACGAATTGGGTCAAATGAAAGCTGCAGGAGTGATTCATGAAATAATTAATCTCTCAAAGTCCCCTCCATATAACTCTTCCGTGAGACCTCCTTTGAAACTTACACTATTTACATTTCCATAGCGACTGAAATTTCCCGAATATTCATGCGACTCTATGTTTCATAATTTTCAGAAGCTCACAAAGGAAAGGCGTAGGATAAAATAACCTGTAGCACGATCTGTCTCGATGTTTTCATCTTTGAAAACCGTCGGAACTAGAAATAAAAGCTTGCGATCGTGGCACTCTCCTCTCGCATAACTGAATAATTTCTACAATAATATACGCACAAATTGTTCCACTTTCAGATGCATACATATTGATCGAGACCATGTGTCGAGACTGTTATTCAATTCTACGACACGCTTTAAATTAAATTCTAACATGTTTCCATAGAATTAAGTTTGCGATAATCGGTGCCAAATGCACATGGCGCAGAGTAGTATTAACACGCGAGATGCAATCTCAACATTCGACACTGTAAGCAAACATGTAAACCCTTTTCCAAGCAAGCATATTGATTTTCTTAAAGAATACGTCCATGTTATATTCTGAGCTCGATACATTAAAATTTCTTTTTATTTATTCTTGATGTATGGAACGCTTAACAGAGAATCAGAAAGCCAGACTATGTATAAAAACCAATAGAAACTTATTTTAAACATAAAAAGAAATGTTGATAAGAATGTTTGAAATATGATGATGTTGGTTTATTTCCATTATTTAATGTACATGTTGCATTAGTCGAAATAATCATTTCTAAGATAGTAATTACACAATTCAAATATATTTGTTCTACGTAATTTCTTTTTATTTATTGTACATATACTTCTCGTCTCTTACCTACATGTACTTATAATTTACTAACTTTTATTATTAATTTACTATTAATTCACTAACTACCTTTTGTTTCCCTGGTCACTTTTTTTTTGTTTCATTCTTACCCTTCCTTATTTTCTTTTACTATTTGCTCTTTAAAAGAAAATCAAAAGAATCATATTTGGTAAAATAGTACTTTGTTCTTCCAATTTTCTTTTGCACACTAAATTTTATTTTTACATTACTAGTGTTATTATTAGTCCTTGAAATACAAATGGACATTTTGTTAAGGAAATAGAATTTAATATTTATTAATTAATAACGTCAAGGAAAATTTAGAATTCTGAAAAATACTGACTCTTTAATTTTATATACTCATTGTATTGTTTATAATAACTTCTATGTATACTTTGAAGCATTCTTTGTGATTATTGTAAAATCATTTATGTATCATGATGTAAAATAATGTATTTACTAAGATATAAAATAAAATGATGTATATGCCAAGGTGTAAAATAAAATAACATAGGCGTATGATATATTTATTGTTCTACAGTAATATTAATAAAATAATATACGTAATGTTATAATGGAACATGTTCCCATATGTTAAAATCCTGCAAAATATGTTAAAGACTAGTTTACACCTGTTTTGGACAGACTGCACGTCTGCATGTGACAGTTAACTGAAGTTCAAATAGCGCGTCCTGGAAATGGAATCTTCAAGTTTTAACTGTTTCAAGAGAAAACTGTAGCTTGCTAAATGGTAAATTTTTCCAACTTAAATTTTGTATATTTAGACTTGGATTTTTCTCCAGCAGTAAAGACTCATTTGAACAATGAATATTTAAATGCCTTAAAGAACTATTATGAATTTTCTTGTCACGAAAACAGTACGATAATTCTGTGGCTGTTTATTAGGTTTATTAATTAATTCAACTCTGCAGTGAATTCAGTTGAATTTTTCAAAACTTAATAATACTTAATTATAACTTTTTCTTAATTTAATTAATAATAATAGTTAATTTATGAAAAAGACATGGTAGATTTCAACTAGAAAGACGCCTGATTTCGACTATTTGTTATGTTTATGTTCTCACATGCAATCTCGTTGATTGTAAAAATACTTAAATAAAAGACGAATGAAAATGAAAACTCATTCAGAATTGTTCGCAGCACTGTAAATAAAGATCAAGGCAATTTTAACAAACGAAACTCGTGACGTTTTAGCCAGTATTAACTGACGGGGGAAAAGAGTACATATTTTGCATACCTATAGCCCAAGTGTGTACACAGCCGAGTCATGTTTAATTACCATTGACCCGTCATTGTATTACACACTTGCAAGATGATGCACCGTTTTTTAAGTGTCCTTCTCCGCCGCTCCTAACCACCGATAAAGTGTGTCGTGAAATAAAGAGGTGACTGATGGTTTACTTGTTGCGACGAAAGAACTTGGGCAGCACTGCGTCATGTGTAAAACCTTACACGACGACGTGCATACGCAAAAGTCCCTAATTCCGTTCGTGTTCACTATGCTCCCCCTGACAGGTAATTTTTCACAAACTATTCTAACGCGAGAAAAGGTCACTTCGGCACAAAATTAATCATTTTCACTTATTGTTGCTTCCATTTACGAGACACTTACTACGCCTCTTAAGCAACGTTGCAGTTGACACGTAATGTAACCCAGAGTTAAATCATTTATAAACAACAGTTCTTAATTTTGATTTTTAATAGATTTTATAAATTTTATAAATTAAATAGATTTATTTAAAAATTCGAACTAAAGTGAAAAGAACATTTGTCTTGTAAGTGGGGAATTGTTATGCAATTTGATTTATTATTGTCTAATAACATTAAAATGATTTTCGCGGTGTCTTAGAGTCCCCCCTCGACTGCAAAGCTTCGACTTTCTAGTTTCAGTTTTATTAATTCAATGATTTCGACATCGTGAAAATTTTTATTCATAATTGTCTTTTTAGCGGTAAATAAGAAAACGAAATATAAGAATTGCGTGCAACTGAATTCACGAAATCTGTAATTTCGTTAATCAGGCGATTATTCGTAATTCTTTCGTGACGCGTGTGTAACGTGCTGTTTTCGGTTCATTTTCTTTCAACGAAACGTCGCCGAGTTAATACGCTTGTTTGACTGGTAATTGGTTATTATTTAAAGACGAGCGTGTATATATTTATAGTGCAGGATAATTGACGACATAGGTGCGGATTGATTGCAGGTTGCTCGTCCCGCAACCTGGCCGGAAAGGTTCCCTTGAATACGTGATACCGGTCATACGAAGGCTGAACCGGTATCACCGAGTGACATTTGACGGAAAATGTCGGTGATAGCGAAGAGTACTTCTAACTATAAAAGGTGGGAGCAGTAGGCGTATGGTCGTCAGTACGATTTTGCACGCGATATCTGGAAAATCTAAGCCCGAGGTACATGTGAACCGGCAGCCTCTAACTGAATCCAAATTTATTCGCGGAGCGAGAACACTTTGAAAATACGCACAAAGAATTTTTTAGTTACCTTAAACATTCTTGTGATCGGTGTCGTCCACGTTCTTTTTTTATTAAGTTGTGAGGAGCTTATAATATCAATTTAGAATTCATTGAAGCTGTCAATTAAACAGAATATTCTTAACGAAAAGAACTATTATTATATTGTTGTAAAAATAATATAGTTATGTGCAATTTGGGACGAAAGCGTTTACTATAAAGTGGAAGATGCAATTCTGCACGCAGATTGTTTTTATTATCCTGAACATTCTTGTGATCGGTGTTGACAATGTTCTTTTTTGTTATTAAGTTGTGAACAATTTATAAAAGTATTGTACAATTTATTGAAGCTGTCAATTAAATAGAAGATTCCTGACAAAAAAGATATAATTATGATGTTACAAAAATTATACAGTTATGTAGAATTTGGGACAAAAGCGTTTAGCATAAGAAGGAAGATGTAATTTTGAGGTTATTTATAAAGCTAGTAAGAAATATTTGATTGTTTACTAATTAGTGGGTCGTAGCGTAAAGAATAAAGGTTCTTCTTTGTCAGTGATGACTGGCACATATTGCTAAAAAAGTAATCTAGCAATATCAAGTTTCTCTAGCTGAACAAAGGAAAAAGATCGTGCCTTTCTATGATACTTCTTCACACTCTATCATTCTCGTGAAACATTTTCTTATTAACTCACTCATTTTCAGGTTTGGAAACTGTCCAGTTTTCAATGTCGGTTGTGTTCGAGTGCGATACATTTTTTTTTAAATTTGAGATTACAAATAAAACTTAATTGGTTGAGTGAAAGCGTGAATTTAAAATGAAAAGAAACTGCAGGACGATATTTTGTGCTACCGTTTTTTAAAAAAGTACACGACAGCTAAAATAATTTGTATCATTTTATTAGTTGATATATTTGTATAATTTTAATATTTGGTATATTTATATAATTTTAATAGTTAGTATATTTATATAATTTTAATAATTGGTATATTTGCATAATTTTCCAAATAAATTTTATTTATTACAATTATTGAGATATAGACTTCAAAATATAGACTTTCTATAACTGATTTTAATTTCATTTAATTATAATATAACTTTATTGTTATGGTAGTTCTATTTAGATAAAATTCGAAAAATCTAATACTGTCTGTAAACTTTTAAAAGTAATCACTATCCTTTTCAAAGATGATAAATTGACTGTATCATGATATAAAATTGCTACATAGAAAAAGAGAAAGTCTATCCAAGCTACTAAAGAATACTGAGGAACATAAACGCCGCTGCTATACAGAAATGTTAATGATATAAACATGAAAGGAGAATAAATACACTAAATAATTAAATAAAAAATTACTATAATCATCGAATGACTAGAATAGAAGGGAAGCACTAAGTGGAAAATAAAGAATCCAAGTGTGGTGTTTGACTCATCATTTTAATTGTCTTATTTGAGTGAATAATTACACTTTAAACATTGCATTTTTTCGATAATTTGAATCGAAATTAACTTTGTCATAACTACCAAACAATTAACTGTGAGGTAATTTTTACACCTTTCAATGAATCTAGCTCATAAGAACGAAATTTTCAGCAGGCATATATTATAATTAGCATTATTATTATTTAATTAGTATGCGTATGCATTTAAATATTCACTCAAACAAAAAATTTAATAGATACGAGTTTTACCAAGCAATCAAAATAATTGCAAAAATCTTGACAATTGTTTACTAAATTATATTTGAAAAAAGTTCGTCACTTATATTTTCATCCAAGCCATATGTTTGAACAACAAAACGTATTCTACGAATGAGTCAATCATTGCAAAGTTGCACGACTTTTTCTATCCCTGAAATTAGAATGATCGTGGTTCCATTATATTGCTCTGATAGAAGGGACTTTTTTGCAGGGAGACTTCTCGTGTTCACGTCATGTACGCTCGTACGATATTCCTTTTGAACATGATGTGTATGGCGTTAGCCGCGGACAAGCCGATTCCCATCATCAGTCAAAGCCAAGACATCAGCCCGGACGGCAGTTTCTCGACGAAATGGGAGACCGGGAATGGGATCTCCGTTCAAGAAGAAGGCATCTTAAAAAACGCCGGCCAGAAGGACGCGGAGGCCGAGGAGGTGCGCGGCTCGGCCTCGTGGACCGCGCCGGACGGCACCAAAATTAACCTCGGTTGGCTGGCCAACGAAAATGGAGCCACTTTCGACGGCGCGCATTTACCGACGCCACCGCCGCCGCAGCCGATACCGCCGCAGATCCAACGCGCCCTCGACTGGATAGCCGCCCACCCCGACAAAGACGCGAAGAATAGATTGTAATTTTGCATGACGTTCCATTTCGGCGAGATAACATTTTACGAACGTATCCGGCGCGGGGTCGCGTCCTCTTCTCGAAAACGGACCGGGAGGCTGAACCTTCGACGCTGCCTTCGCAGGAACGCGCGTTTTCGGAATTGTTTGCACCGCGTGTCCCGGAAAATTCATCCTTTCCCAGTGACTGAAATTGTTATTATAAGCAAGCCGACACTAACCAGTCTTTGTTATTCCGTCATAAACGGACTGCGGATTTTTATGAGAAATAAAATTAATCTGCACGAATTGTTCGATACCGGAGCTACGTGGACGTTTACCTTTGTTCCTGATAATTTTAACAAGATAACTGTTATAATAAGATAACTGTTCTTTCAAATTCTTGAAATGTTTTTAACATTTTGCGTTCGATCTACACTGTTTCGTAGCGAAATCCGCAGTCTAGTCGTAAGTGTTTCACATTTAGGGTTTACTTGTTTACATGTGAGAGTAGAATAAATTCTTTAACTGTATTAACTGTGTTTTTTATTGCGTTACAAAAAATTGTACGATTTTTATCTTTGACGCATTTGATTATTTTGAACTGCTATGTTTTCGCAGAAACGAATGCGATGATAAGCAGGAGAACAATTATTACAAAATTTTTACAAGATTCATGGGGTAATAAGTGATTATTTCTTTACGTCGAAACATTGAATACGTCAATCGGAAAATATTTTTCTAACAAAACAATAATGTTTTTATGAAAGTATTTAGCTAGGAAAACTGTGAGGACAATTATTAGATTGCAAAATAGAAATATATTACATAAATTGTAAGAAGAAGGAATTACACCAACATGAATTTCTTCTTTCCGCAGTTTTAATGAGTGGCAAATATCATGACGATATTATTAAATTATAGTAACATCTTCATGGTTTTATAGTTAATATATATTAATTATTCTTATCATAAATGGTCTAATTATTACAGTACTGTGTTTGTGTATCTATGGTTACAAATTGCGAATTTAGGTGAATTTAAGTGACTTTCAGTGCCGACATAAATTTAGTTTCTGATAAAAATATGTTTATATGAAAAATTTCTTAACGGAATACTGTTCGCTTGCATTTATAACATCGGCGACTGAATAATGACCATAACTCGAAGAAGTTCGAACGCGATGTCGCCCACGAAGACCGAAACGCAAAACGACCACCCATCAATAAAAGTAAAATTTGTTTACTCGATAACTGTTCCACGAATCATCATTAATCGACTGCAGATATTCTTGTAGTGAATTAAATAATAACATTGTCTAACATCGTGCATCGACAATCTCTGACAATGGCTACTTGATAATTTTGTAATTATATTTATTTTTGTAATAATCCGAATTATAATTTTGATATTTTATGTTTAAAATTCCAAGGCATATTGTATTTTCTCACTAAAAATAATCAGAATTATAATTTTGATATTTTCTCGTTAAAATTTCAAAGCATTCTCTTACTGAAAAAATGTTTTAAAATGGAAATACCACTGACCCGGAACGACTGTTTCATAGCCACATTTTCGTTGATTTTAATCTGCAGCCAAAAGTGGTTGCCTGATATAGATTGATATTTTAAAAGATTTTTAAAATTTTAATCCCTAAGAGAATCTTAATCTATAATCTAAAATAGAATTTTAAAACACCTGCAAACTCCTAGTTATTTGTTTGCCTTCGTATATCGTCTATCTCCTTGAAATCTGTATTTCGAAAATAGTGGCTGCCACATGTGTGAAGTAAGGTATCCAATTATTTGATATCGACGTTACGAGATTTGCACAATTTTGATTTCGAACTGTTCGCCGGAAAGGGCGCACAGAGTAAATATTAAGTTGAATTGTTAACATATGAGTGTTTGTTTGCATATAGACGACCTATGGGGTAGAACGTAAACAATCGATGTTTCCCTTTTTGTGCACCTAGATTCATGATATCGATCCCTATGCACTGGTCCCTACCGAAAGCAACGTATATAAAGCATAGCTCGTTGACATTTGTCTGATAAATCTAATTTTTTTATTACTCTTCACTTTTTTCTCGTCAAATAACAACTCGAAGACACTATTAAAAGTTGTTGTATCATCTTACAATGTAATTTTAACATTATCTTTGACTATATTTAAAAAGCGATAGTATGATGCATGAGTCACAAAATTCAATTTCATATGTATAAAATGCACTGGGTTATAGAAAAATATTATAAATATTATTTTGGATTTTGAATTAAAATGGCTCTGACAGCAAAGATTTAACAATACTCCATCATAAACTGTAGATATCGTGTAGTATAGCATAATAGAAATAACATACTTTATAACATACAGTTTTATATAATAAGAAAAAAATTTCATTCGAAAATCTTGAAAAATCAGTTAAGGCAATATGACAGCAGATTATATTTCTGCTCAAAATCAGCTGATTCCCACGAGCATTAGAATTTGATTAACTTACACTATCGATCACTTCCATCGTTTCTATCGATCAATCAAATCGGTACCCATGATTTAGAGCTACTCTGTACGCAACGTATAAACAAACGTTAGATGAATCGAGGAATCAAAGGAATGAGAAAGAGAGAGAGGCTCTGATCGGACATACGATACGGAATTCAATGGAGGAGTTTAGGAAGGAGGAAGAAGACAGAATGATCGGAGAAAGTTGTAGTTTACGGTACGGATTGAGTGTGACATGTTTATGCCCGAACGTGGGTGGCGATCGAAAGAAGAAATGATTGGGACTGATAATATTCAATTAAAGCAACGCATATTTAGACACATATATTATTTTTCATACTACCGTAGATAAAACAAGATCAAAATCTTTATGTCATAGAATTACGTAAATAACGCGGTAATGTATAGTAGTAACTTTTTGTTACTGTGCAAGATAAAATACAGTTGTTACAAATAAGTGTTAGAAAACTATTAAATTAAAGGAAATGGAATGTATAAATATAGCATTAAATATTTATTTGTTTTAAGTAGAAGGCAAATATTCTAATAATCAAGAAAGTTAATAAATAGGGATTATGTAAGAGAAATGAATTATCTGCTTTCTTCCTCTGATATATTAATATTCTTGAGATTTTTAGATATATATTTAACTATGACTTAATATATGCATTATTTTTTCACTGATTTTATTTGTTAATCATAAAGCAAAACATCTCGCAGTATTAACATCAATGTAAACACTATCATTTTCAAGGTATTGCAAAATGTTAAATAACTTGACCATTTTTAATGATAAAATAGATACCAAAAGAGATTATGATTTTGTTAGAAACTATAAAACTATATAAAAAATGTAACAATGTGAAAGGGCATTATCTTGAACATTTGTCAACATAAACTTTATCGAGAAATCTGGTTATTGTACTTATTCCATTACGTATATTTTATCCCTTTTACTTTTTAACTCCTTACATTGATGATCAAACAAAGTTCAATGGATTGGTCTTGACCTAAACTGTTGAAATATGCTGTCTCATTGGAGAAAAACAGCAATGACTTCCGTATTTCGAGAACGATGACGTTGCGGAAAAATTATGATACTTTACAAAATCGGCGACCTGTATATTCATCTTTCTTCTTTAAACATTAATAATGTACATACAGAAAAATATGAATGTTGCAGGTAAATAAAATAATGTGTACGACATTTGATAATAGTGTTGACTAAGAACGAATGATTTGTGATTCGTGATATTTATGATGTCATTGAACCTTTAATGTTAGAATATCTAGTTGCATCTAAAGCTAATAGTAATAGCTTGCATTGGCAACTTAAGATAGAAGATTAAACATTACTAAAATAGCGAAGTATGATGTCACTTGTGAAAGTTCGATGAAAGTTCTTCAAGTCACTATTGGTTTAGGTTTCTTGAATCATAGAAGATGAGCGTCACTAGCCAAATAACACACGAGAGTCAAGTATTTGTTATTCCCATAAATGAAAACGCCCACCTGTCTATGAATTATTTCATTATTAACTTATTATATACAAGGGAAATTTCTGAGGCCAGTTCAAGTAACCTTCCCTTTGCCGAAATGCAATTCGTGGCATTGTTAACGAGTTATTAATGAATAAAGTTGGCTGCGCGCGCACGCTTCAACCTGCTGTTATGTACACGAGCCAGCCGACTGAAGTCCATCTCGTTCCCGGGGCGCGACAGAAGGAGAGAGGGCTGCACTCCGACTTTGAGCCGCGTTCGAAGTAATGAACAAGGATTTTATGAATTTTCTATTCATTTCAAAAATTTCACAAATATTATTAATGAAAAACTCATCCATTCAGTTGTCAATGTTGTAATCCACGTACGTGAAACGGCACAGATTACGCTAACGTTCACATTCACAGCACTATTATTCCACACTGATCACGAATTAATCAACAATTGACACATGTCCGAAGTTTCCAGCGTTATTTTGTGTGACCCTGAAAAGTACCAGCCGATTGAATTCAAATTCGGTGCTCAAAATGATCAGCAGTGTCGGTCATCATACATTGTAAGAGGTCAATGCGTTATCCTTCGAACATGATGAGGAAAATGCAATCCGTGATTTCGTTTACGAGTTCGAACAGTGGCAACGGTTCCGGGTCGTGTTCGAATCAATGAAACAAGTCACAGAGCGCGAACTTGCTAAATTTGTTTAAGAATTGTGAAGAATATCATTGATATAAAATAATTAATATTAAAGAAAACTCGCTAATTTAGCTGAGAGTACACTTGTTGCTCGGACATGTCGGCCATGATTCACGATGTCGGCGCATTGACCTTGTGCAATGGTCCGCTGATCCCAGGTCAATGACTTTATCGATGCAAGGGATCAAATCGGGGGGTCCTCGTGTGGTTAACACGGAATTCATTTTCACAGCACTATCACCAAATACTGACCATTTAATTAATCACTGATAATTCGGAGTTGTGGAGATATCCGATGGGCTGTTTTCCTCTTCTACTGAACAACTTTTCACGAATGAAAATTTTGTAATATTTTTCACGACAATTTTCCTGCGCGATGCTTACTTGGAGAAATTCGAAAAGCAACTAGAAGTCATTGTAGCGGTTGAGTCGCAGTCATAGCCCTCAACGTCCTATTGAAATGTTATTTCATATCTTTCACTTTATCAGTTATTGTTACTAACAAACTAAACGGCAAAATAGCCAAGGAGCTGCTTGACCATACTTCTAACAGACGGAACTGTTGCAAATACTGAGAAGACAGAAATAATAAATTTATTAGTGAAAGATATTCGTTTGAATAATATTTACGTAATATCGAAATCAGTGTTGACGATTACTTTCAGGTAAACGTTCGGCGGCATGTTATTGTTCAATTAGTCAGTGCGCCCTTGTGGGTGAAAGTAGTCGTATTTCGTAACGGGCTCGTCGCGAATATTCTAGCAAAGTGTTTTCAACCATTGAAATTCTATGGATTACTGCTGACCCTTGGTCCACCCCGTGGTCACTAATGACTATCGTACTGATCAATTATGGTCATTTACCATAAGTGGATATCAATGTTCATTTAAGTGCTCATTCAAGTGATTACGAAGACATTCAAGTGGTTATCAGTGGTCATTTAAGTGGTTATAAGTGGTCATCCTAGTGGTCATGTCTGGCCATCCTACTGGTCACTTCTGGTCATTTTTCCAAATTTATGCTGCCTCATATCTGCATTTCCTGTTGCTGCTTTTTTCTGCTGCCTTCCTTTGCTGTTACTGCTTCTGCCGCTTCTCAAGCCAACGTCACATAAAAATGTAAGTCGCACGCTCTTTTTTTACAGTTAAGAGCAAAACTGAACACACATACCAAATTTTTGCGTAAATAATATTTTATTCAATGTTTACATATAGAATACAAAAGAAACGAAATATACAGTATTAAGTACAATGTTTTAACTGTTCAAAAAATTTTCAACTATCGTAATATCCTTATTATTTTGATACATACAAATTTTTTTTGCGTAGTCGGTTTTGCACCGTAAAGCATGTGTAAATAAACATTTTAGTTTTTTATGAATTTAATACTTCGTCCATAAACCTTTGGCCTTGATGGTGTGTTGAATACGTTTAGGCATACTTAAAAATATATTTTCGCAGTATTGTGGAGTAATTGAATACCATTGTTCCTGCACTCTTTCCCACAAATCGTTTATTGTCGCTGGCGGAGTATTGTAATCATTCGCTAGTTTCATTTTCAAATATGCCCAGACATTCTCAATAGGATTTAAGTCTGGGCTTTGAGGAGGCCACGCTATCGTTTGAAATGGTTGAACATTGAGCCAATTTTTCACACTCCTTGCAGAATGTGCTGTGGCATTGTCATGTTGGAAAACAACATTACATTCTGGTACTGGCATATTGTCAACTGCATCTAGTAGATTCTTTTCTAAAATGTGTTTGTAAGAGTACTGGTTCACCGTACTTTCAATTCGATACAGTGGACCTACACCATACGCCGTAATGCAACCCCATACCATAACTGAACCACCGCCATAACTGTCTGTTTAACATGACGTGATTTAAGTGATTCACCTTGCCTTTTCCAACACCAAGAACGACCATCCGACAAAATTCGATTAATTTTACACTCATCTGAAAAGATTACGTTCTTCCATTGTTCAATGTTCCAACTTATATATTTTTTTGCAAAGCTCAAACGGGCTTTTATATTCTTCTTTGAAAGGGCAGGTTTCTTTTTTCTTTCTATTGATATAAAATTAGCTTCTTTTAGTGCTCTTCGAGCCGTCCATTTGCTTATTTTCTTTCCAACATCGCTTTCCAACAGCTTTCCAGCCATTGATGCTGTCGTCGCAACTTCTGAAGTAATGTACTTTGTTAAGCGTCGCTTGTCCTAGCAAGATAATAATTTTGGACGACCTCCAAAAGATGTAGAAACGTCATTGCAGTATCGTTTCCGTATTTTATGCACTACTGCCTGACTAACAGCAAACTTTCTAGCAATTTTTCGTGTCGATAAGCCAGACTTTAACTGAAAAATAATATTATCCTTCACAGTTTTAGATAATGGCTTCATGGCAGAATGTTAATGTGTATCACTCCACAAACAACAATGAACTAACTACTAGAGTACTCCCGGTCACGGATACTGCCGGGCGTTGTTTAAAAAACTGTGTTTAGAGGTCGTCAACAAAACAGTTCTAACGCGGTGCAAAACCGACCACACGAAAAACATTTGTATTTATCAAAATAATAAGGATATTACGATAGTTGAAAATTTGTTGGACAGTTAAAACATTGTACTTAATACTGTATATTTCGTTTCTTTTGTATTCTATATGTAAACATTGAATAAAATATTATTTATGCAAAAATTTGGTATGTGTGTTCAGTTTTGCTCTTAACTGTATAAGTAGCATTCTCAATATTACGAGTGCAGTGCTTATGTATATGCATTGTAAATAGTCGTAGTAGTAGTAGTAGTAGTAGTAGTAGTAGTAGTAGCAGTATTATGCTGACTTTGCCGCTTCAACGATCAGCCCAGATTGACACATCCACAACTTGCAATAGCGTTGCGAAGTAATCACGTGTTGTTTCAGTTTGGAAACATTTCAAACAAATATCAAAATTAGCTTCGCGAATGAAAAAGTCGCGATTATCACTAGCATTGAAATTAATTGTTTAAAGCATAGTGTATCGAATAAAATAATCACGATCTTATTTTGATTGACATGCGCAGTAGTTTCGAAGATAGCGTAGTGAATAAATACGATTGCGTTTCGGGTTGGAAAATTTCGTAGATTTTTAAAATCCACTCGTTTTGGCTCTCTTTTGCCTTTCGTCTTCCAGGGCCCATGCTGCAGCTGCAACCCTTCGCAGTGTAGCAGTCGCTATTTTTCGTACTGCTGTAGAAAGAATTAATGATGGTTATATCAATTTTGCGAAAATTGTCAACATGTTGCATCTTGCGTTAGAGTTGCGAAATAAATCAATGCCATGCTTCGAGTAACCGTACACAAAGATCAAAGTGCACGGAAACGTCACTTTTAAATCTAAGAAATTAATATCGACGTTAACAGTGCACTGTCCCGTTTCATTTGAGATATTTAACATCAAATTTTATAAATCAGTGATACAAAAAAATGATCTGCGTTGCCTTCATCCTATAGATTTTCTATTCTTCTCTTCATGGAAAATATAATCATTCGCTCTGACTTTCTCGGAGGTCTCTAAAGCAGCAACCTCCACGTGGTGAGACCCCGGCAATCGGTATCTTCTTCGACTCGGGATACCTTACGAATTGTAATGTGTTTTGAATCGAGAATAATGTCTAGCTAATGGCTGCAGGTTACAAATTCTTTTCTAAATCGTAAAGTAGTGTATAAGGCTATAACAAATATATTGTATGATTCTCAAATTAGGCTTATATTGAGGAATATCATCGTCTCGTTCATCGATGGATGCGTAATTTTAGTAATACTTTAAATCTAGTAGTGGGAATAATTTTTCCTTCATAGAACCCGAGGCGCCTATAGGTCGTTAGGGTTCTTAATTTAAGTTTGTTAGATTTTGTTTGGTTTTTGAATGTTAGTTCGGTTTCCGATGTGATTCGGTTGGTCAGCGTTGGATTTCCCTTTCAAATTGCACTCGTGTACGGGTTAGCTTGTATAATTATATAACTTTTGCTTGTGTAATTGTATATGTTCTAACTAACTAATAATTTATTTCAAATTATTACAGGTCATCTGCCGTAGGTTCATCAACCGTCGTGGGATCATCATCCGCCGTGGGATCATCATCCGCCATGGGATAATCGTTCGCCGAGGGATGCATGCGATTTATTATATTAATAAGTGCGTCTTATTTAACCCTTTTAGCACCGAGCGAAAGGAGCGTACCTAGGCGAAGAATACCGGGCCGAATCGACGAATTTGTAGAGGTTTGCGAAAATGCTCGTAAAAACCAAATTAGGCGTGATATTTACAAAATTCAAAAAGCAGCATATTGCGAAAGGAATGGAGAATAAATCAATACCAATGGAGTTTCGATATTTGTTAAAAATCATAAGAATAACATAAATATATGACATAATGAAAATCGTACAAAGTAATTTCTCTTTTTCAAAACGTAATTGCACATAGAAAAAATCATCGTTTGGTCATCGCTTTATATATATCTGGTAGTATGATGTATAGATTTTGCATTTTGCAATCATTTGCAATTAGATAGCTGGTGTCGGATATCAAAACGAAAGGATAACGCAACACGTTATCCTCGTTATCATCGAATATGATGCACGGCAATCGTCAGACAAATCTAATATCCAAGACGATCGTGCAGCTGGTAATACTTCACTAAAAAAATATAAGTGTTATTATAAATATTTATAGTTAGTTCTCTGTCCACTAGCAATGTGTAATATTTCCTTATTTTTACTTACACAAGCCATTTATTCGCATTAATGCTTACTCATGCATACACCATGCAACCCTTTATTGCATTTGAATCATTCTGAACACTGACTGCACGTTCGACGGATCAAGAAAGAAACTATCTCGTGTCGACGGATATCCGAGGGATATCCCGTGTCCCGTTTCTACCTTATCACTCTGACATATACAGACGCTCGGCACGAAACAACATAAGATATAACAACAAGTTGATCTAATAAACATTTTTTCACTTGTGTTGCATCGAATATGAACCATATTAACATTCTATGAAGTTATACTTAAACACAGATCTCTTGTGATGAGTATAATAAGGCTCTAACGGAGGCGCAACGATATATCGTCGTTGGTATTTTTGGCGAGTGCACCGAACGACGATATATCGACACTTCTCCTTATCGCTCTTCAGCATGCAAGACGTCTTCTAGCTCCTCACTGAGGGGAGCGCGCAAAGGTGGAAGTGTCCAATCGGGTGGAAGTGTGGGTGTTACTTTTGGATCCTCATTCCAATTGATAAAACCTCGAATTCTGAGATTTCCGAGGCTCTGAGACTTGCGCAAGCATTGTTCGCGTCGCGTCACCCTCGAGTCGGGGCCTTCTGCTCTGACTCGTTTTTGAGTCTCTTTTTGAAAGAATCAGAGCTTTCTGCTCTGATTCATTTTGAGTCTCTTTTTGAAAGAATCAGAGCTTTCTGCTCTGATTCATTTTGATCTCCGTGGATAAGTGGCTTCTCCATTGATCCACTTTTGGTCCGCAATAATACTCGCCATATTGCTTCACCGGTGAACGAATTTATAATATTAGGAGCACAAATTAGTTCGGTCCGTTTTCAAAAGATAGCCCTAACTGTTATGACTGTTTCATATTAACAACTGATTTCAATTGTTTCTGAGAGATTAGATATCTGCCAATAACATTCAGTTTACATTGCTTTGAGTTTCATTTAATACACCTGTTTTTTACTCTGTTGAATATGTCAAGTTTTGTGTTAACTAAACAGCATTTGCGGGAGATTTTAGTTTTCTGCTTTAATTGGAAGAAAAGTGCAGCTGAAGCACATCGAATGCTTGTTCAAGTCTATGGTGACAATGCTTCAACTGATAAATCATCTAGGGAATGGTTTCGACGCTTTAAGAATGGTGATTTTAGCGTTAAAGATAAGCCTCGCTCTGGGCAGCCAAACAAATTTGAAGACAAACAATTAGAGGCATTACTCGATGAAGATCCGAGTGAAACTTAAGAGGAGCTTGCAGCATCGTTGGGAGTTACCCAACAAGCAGTTTCCGTACGATTGAAATCCATGGGAATGATTCACAAGACATGACAAAGTCATTCTTCTCCATGATAACGCTCGGCCTCGTGTCGCTAAAGTTGTGAAAAATTATTTGGAAACGCTCAAATGGGATATTTTACCGCACCCGCCGTACTCGCCGGACATTGCTCCTTCTGATTACTGGTTGTTCCGGCCGATGCTGCACGATTTGGCAGGTCACAGATTCACTTCTTCCGCAGAAATCGAAAATTGGCTTGCAACTTGTATCGCCTCAAAAGACGAGATATATTTTTCAGATGGAATTCGAAAATTGCCTGAGAGGTGGGGAAAAGTAGCAAACAGCGATGGACAATACTTTGATTAATCCGTTAATTCATTTTGTTCTCGAAATAAATGCATTTTCCACCACAAAAGAACGGACCGAACTACATAATTTGTACTCCCAATATTATAATAACGAATCTTGGTTTCGTTCCGACTCTCTTTTGGGTGTCCACTCCAGCAACCTCCACGTGGCGAGACTTAGGCAATCGATGTAATTTTCGATTCCCAATCAGCTGTAAATTCGTTTGCAACTAATTCGAAATCGGCAATTACCTGGAGCTAATGGTTGAGAAATGGTGATGCGTCTTTTTAAGTATTGTTACGAACACCGGATGGATGACCAGTGCCGCCTCGGAATTCCCTTGCCAGAATAAAAGACGACAACACGGTTCAGGGTCTTCCGATCGAGTTGAACTTTGGCAGTTGCTATCTGACAGCAAACTTGATATATAGTATTTGATAATCCGATATATTGTATTGTATAAACGAAAGTGTAAATAATAAATATGCCGCGGACGCGTGGAACGGAGCGACGGGAACCGGGCGAGGTTCCCGAAGATCGCAACTGTATTAAATAAAATTTGTTTTTGTACATATATCTGTAGTGAATGATTTTTTAAATATTAAATAGACTATAAATTGGCAAAATATTTAAATTTTCAGACTATTATTACACATCTGGAGGCAATATACACATCCAGATTTTTCACATTAATAATAAGTTCAGAAAATTCACTGCCTATTCATTATTTCGAACGCTGATCAGATTATTACGGAAACTTCTTCCTACAGAAATTTGGCCACACACGAGCTGCAGATATTTAGAGTGAGGCAGCTTTAAGTGACCTTGGGATCATTGCTTAGGAACTGTGCGAGACATCTGCAGCCTGTGTGGCCAAATATCTGTAGGAAGGAGTTTCTGTAATTTTCACCGACACAGTCTTTTCCCTCATTGTCTGTAAACGATCCTTCGACCGCACAGGATTTCGATGCTCCAAAACACTCGAAACATCTGTTTCATTCATTCCCTATTTTATGACTTTCACTGTCGACCATTCTGGCTTTCGCCTAAAAATACTTACACCGTGTTGCAGTTTGGAGTGCTGTTTTTCGTCAGAGCATCTCAAATTTCTTTAAAACCATAGTCTGCGTTATTATGACGATCGACATAGTCTGCGTGAAAATCTTTGTGCACACCGTCAGTTTTGTTCCAGATTCCATCCCTGTAACTTCGCCGTTTTTTAAAATGTACGCGCCGCGACAATGGTACAAGATATTTTGGGTCTTTGTGCAATACTTACATGGAGGCATAATTCGTGATAAGTGTGGAATAATAGTGCAGTGAAAGTGAACGTTAGTGTAATCTGTGTCGTTTTACATACATGGATTACAACATTTACAACTGAATGGGTGAGTTTTTCATTAATAATATTTGTGGTATTTTTGAAATTAATAGGACATATCTAAAATCCTTGTTTGTTACTTCGAGCGCGGCTCAAAGTCAGAGCACAGACCTCTCCTTTCGTCACTCCTCGGGAATGGGATAGGCTACAGTCAGCTGGCTCACATGCACAGCAGCAGGAAAAATCGTCCGCGCGCTGCTATCTTTTTTCATTAATAACACGTTAACAAAGCCGTGGATTGCATTTCGGCAAAGGAAAAGGTTACTTGAAATGGCCCCAGGAACCCCCCATTTCCGGAGTATGTATAATTTCGAAATACCTTGTATAATAACGCGTATATAAATTACTGTATAGTTTTTGGAATATCCTACGTCTACATGTAATTGATATTATGTAATCATACAACTTTTTGTGAAAGTCATTAAAAGCTTTCTTTTCCTTTCATTTGGAGTGTTTTCAGAAACTTTTAGGTTACCATAGTTTTCACCAATGGAATTGTTTGATTTCTAATGCATCGAATGACGCAAAGCATTTTTCTTAATACAGGGGTGTTACATTATTTATAACCGGAAGTTATTAGTTCGTGAAATATTGCATCTTTATTGTCCAGTAAATCTCATCATTCAAGCCGAAGAATGCAGTCATGGATATCTACTTTAAAAAGGTGAACAGCGTACTTATAGTTAAGTGCCAATATTCTGTACTAACGATGTACGATTGTAAATAACTCAAAACCTTTTTATGGGTATTGAAGATTCTGTGGCGTTATTAAAAATAAGTATCGGTCATTTCAAAATGCTGGAACATATGTCACCGAAAGGCCATATTTAGTCATTACTTAGGCTTATATACAAAAATATAAAGAAATAGGTTTCTTCGTACATTAAACTTTAATAGAAGAGTTATAAATATTTCACTGGTATGTTCATAAAGCAGTAGATACCCTCTTCCCTTTTCTAAAAATAAAACAATATATTAGGTAACATTACGAAGCACATTACGATATTTTTAAATATATTTAATCACGAAAATGATGATAGCCAAAAAATTTCTTAATTATTCCTTCCATTCTACATTTTATAAACAAGCAAGCATAATTTATTTTTATAACACTTAATGCGAAATAAATTTATCTGTATCAATTGCAAGAAACAAATTCTTTCATCCTATTCTTGTTAATATTTGTTAAACGATGAAAGAAAAAGAAAACAGAAATTATTATTTACTTTTTACTTAAATTCGAATAAAAAATAATATTTTCTTTAGAAAATTAACGTACAAAATATCTGTTCTATAATATATAACAGACGATGGAGAAGCAAAATAAGTTTTCAATCAAATAAGAAATTTATTATTACTTGTAAGCGAAACATTAATTTAATTTGCTATTTGTTACTTATTATTTAGAACAAAATTTGCGCACTGCTTGATAAAACCGTGGAGCGAAGAAGAATGCATAGTTTTGACAGATTTCCCGTGAATTTAGTCAGTCGTCAAAAGGTTCATTTGAACGAGTGACATTACGATGTGTCCGGGGCAACGAAAGGCTCCAAAGTTGAATAAGTTTACGCCGCGCACGTGACGCGCATCTCCAAATAAATTACACGGGGACATACCAGCTGTATGGCCGCAGAGTATCGTGATTGATTAACTATGGCACGACTGATCTACAACGGGCACGTGCTTAAAACGCTGCGCTGCCTCGTGCCGGAAACTTTCTATCGTAAATCAGCGAGAACTTCGCAGAACTAAGAACAGATCAGGTTGCTTCGAGAAATTGCGTTCCTTTGGGTTGTCAATGAATCTGTGTAGGAGTTGGAAAATTGCCGATACATTATTCCATTTGGGTGGTTGATCTTTCCGTCAGCTCTCAGTGAGTGACGGATTTCTGGCCTCGGCACGTTCTGCGCTGTCCGTGATCGCTTCTTGTGGATGTTGATCGAGTTTTAACGAACAAAATGCTGTAGAAAGTGTACCTGTAGCCTTAGAAGATTGACAGATTCGTGGCAAGGTGTGCGGTAGATGGATGATGAGCTAGGAGAATAGTTAGGGTTACAAAATGCTCAGAAAACAAAATCATTTTTAACCCTAAAAGCGCAAAACATAGAAAACTTGTTGTACGCGATAAATACAGTTAACAGTTATAAGTTCGACGCTTTTATCGTATTAATATGTTGTTAATAATTCTTGTTATTTCTTCATTTATTAATGCTTTAAGCCAGGTGGTTTATTCAGCAAATATAAGATTATTGCATGTACATATTCACGATATTACTTTCTAAACTTTATCTGGACATTGTTTAATGAGATTATTAATTATTCTTAGCCCTCTGAATAATTAACACGACTTTATGTAATTATTTCATTGCAATGCACGATGAAATATTTTATGCAAAATTTACTGAATATAATTTTCGATGTTGTAGCGATAATCAGCATCTATTAGATTTCATCTATAATATATATACATATATATCATCGATTACGAATGTCCAAAATTAGGACCTCAACGTTTAATAAATTTTAAGCTGAATAAATTTTTATTTCTCATGTAATCAGATAAAATTTTCAACGAAACAAATAAGCTACTAATTGATTTTTGTAAAGGAATAATAGAAATAATCATTTACTCGGACAGGAAAAATTAAAAGAATTTTTAAACTACACATAGTGGGTGACCTTTATGGACATCTGATCGAGTTTTTTCCACAATGAAAACACGTTCCGTTCATGCAACTTCATAAGAAGCTGTAGAAATCACATACAAGGTTTCTGCTGTAGCAGATCCTTTCAGGAATTTCACAAAAGTGGAGAAGCTAACGCAGTTTATCGGATTAAGCGACAAAAGCGCTACTTTAAGGACGCGATAGGGGTAAAGTCGCCGATGAATCGCGGATAGTATGAAAGAGTTGGCGTGCAAAATGCAAATCGAAACTGCGCGTTTACACAGGAACTCTGTTCGACGGAAGCTACATCCGTAAATGACCCACCCTGACCTACCTTTTGCTAACGTGTTTGTAAATTAGATTTAACTCGATCCACGTTTCTCTTTGATCTAGTTCAGTTCGTAAATTCAGCCCGAACTGGACGAATTCCAAGCCAAAGAATAAATAGAGTCTTGATATAAAGTTACATTGATTAAACTTGGCGTTAACAGATAGACCAGTTTGCTTTCCCAAACGGGGAGTAAACTGTTGCGTCGATTCGCCGTCGTTCGCATCTCGATTGCGGCTGACCGTGCTGTTTAACCGTGGCACGCTTCATTCGAAATAAATCTTCGGACCTCGAACGAGTTACGAGATTTATTTTCGAATCTTACATTATGCACCCATTCGAAGAGGCAGTCACATTTGACTATTCATGGCTCACGGTTTTTTGAAATATCGAAGACATTTTCTTCTCGAGGAACTAAATTTTGTGTCAAGTACTTAAATAATGGGAAAAATAATTAAGTTATCGTTAACAAATTATTAACAAAAAACATTGATCAATGAGACTATACTTTGTCCATTCATTGGCTCAACTAGACTTTGTCCATTTATTGGCTCAATCGTCTCGCGCCGACGGAGCTCGCTTTTCATTGGTCAGAATTCTAGACTCGTTAACGACACCTCGGAGAACATTTTGGTAAAGAAAAAAGTTACTTCAAGTGACCCCAGGAACCCCTCATTTTCTAACTGCTAGTGATTTTTGGGAGACCCTGTATTTAGTATATCATATATGAAATTTTTACCACGCGGCTGTTTCTTTGTTATGTTGCATTGTATAGTATAATATCAAGTGTGCGAATTTATGCACTTCAAGTAATATTTATCCTTTTGCACTCGTATTTCTCTTTTCAGAAGACATAACAAAACTATTGATAATTGTGACGAGTTCAAAGTTAACAATTTTTGATTCATAAAACCTGGATCGATACAATCTCTTATCGAATTTTATATAACATTTTAAGTGCAACCTGAGTATATAGAGATTGACAGTGAACATTCTGTTTAGCTAGCATTCTTGCGATCAGTTAGGAAAAGGCCATGAAAGTATAAAAATTTGTTTGACTACAAAAAATTTAAATTTTACATTGGTTATTTTAGAGTGTACAGTGTAAAGTGCAAGTGGGAAGATCTCTTTGACTACAGAGAATTTAGATCATCATAAAATTGTTTAATTCTGTTGCACGTTTAATTCAACAATAAAATTTGTTAATTTTCTTTGAGAAGACAATATTTTTCTATTAAAAGGACGCGAGGAAGGTTATTTTTTAGAAGAAGACTTTTTCCACATTTGGCGACTAGAAACATGCTAATTTCATTTTCGTCTTTCTCAATAATCATTATGTGTCATAAAGTTAAAGATTTCCAAGAGAACTGCCGAATTGCATTTTCGAAGCCTACAGCTGGGACGTGCTATAAACCGGGTAATCCGAAGGGTCACCCTAACCTAGTACGCGACGGTACCGCAACCGTCGTAGGCTGACCTGGACGATTCCCGTAGCACTTTTTAACGTTGTAAATTACACACAACGAAACACGCTCACAGCGCGACAAGAGGGTGTCGCCGCGTTAAAGAAGGCACTGATTGGTACTCTACAGCAATCGGCAAAACCCAATCAGTGCCCTTCTATCATACCGTAATGCAAGTTCTCGAGGAAACCTCCAAAATGCAGAAACGCCCGCACCCCCAGACGAATTCCAAGTTCAACGATCGAACGATTCGTCTTCTAACACTCTTCTTCTAAACGTCCAATGAGTCTCACATCGGTGAGACACTTCGGCAACACCGCTCAACGTAAAACATCGCCGCCAACATACGATAACGAACGTCTCACACGGAGACTACGGGAAAGCACACGCAACAGCATCTTCAATCTTATCTAGGTAGTTTCTCGTTAATTCGTCGAACTACCGTGCCGCGTCGGGTGCCGTATATTCTTCAACGGAATAACTTCGCGCCTTACAACTGCGAAGCTGAGTCACTTTCGGACGACGCCGCGCGCACCCAAACACCAGTCCTATACGCGGATTTCGACTTGAACAGAAAGTCAAGCAAAATTAACTCCGCTCTTGATAAATTGTATACTGTTTCGTTGTTATGCTACGAAAGGTTAATCTAAAAACTGTATTAAATTATACCTACCCTTGAGAATGCATAAAATCCGATGTGTACTAATAATCCAGAACTGGATGTTAATATAATCTCTTACCGAATTTTATTTAAACTGTTTCCTGTTTCGTTTTTATAATTCAAGAGGTTAATCTAACAACCGTTTAAAATTGCACCTACAAATTTTCTTTGTAGAAAAGTCAGCTGCGGGCTAATAATCCAGAGGTCGATACGTCGTTAACCCCTTGCCGTACCATTTTCTTTACAATTACTACGATTAGAATTTTTTTGATCTTACTAATTTCTTAGAAGAAAAATAAATTTTATATTTATCGTGTGCT
Source organism: Augochlora pura (assembly GCF_028453695.1). Lineage (NCBI taxonomy): Eukaryota > Metazoa > Arthropoda > Insecta > Hymenoptera > Halictidae > Augochlora > Augochlora pura. The sequence continues at coordinate 17,258,336 of NC_135774.1, read as the reverse complement.
TACATCTACTGGAGTGTTTCAATATTGGTGGCAAGAGAATAAAATTTGATTCCTACTTAAAGGAACGAATGAACATTCATACTTAACAGTTTATTGTTGTAAATCTCTATGACGAGTTGGACTCGTTAAAGTACCGCGACGGGTTAAGTGCATCTTGAAGTTCGCCTGAAATCATGGATACGATAGGGTGGCAAAGAATCAGTCGACGTCTCTCTCTTGAATTGCAACGTTTATTCCGTATGCGCCGCGGCATATACACGAGAACGATCACCTAGAACGTCGTTGCCCGCGACAGATGCTCGCGTCCGCATGTGCGACATAATACGCAATACATAATAAACAATATAATATACGATACATTGATACAACATACATATCTCCGTAAGTACACAATAAATATTTACAACAGATTGAACCAGAGTGTATACGCGTTTCGTTAGAGCCGTGGGTAGCGAGAAGCGACGACGGGAAACGACTCGTCGATAGAACAGAGTTACGAAGAAGGGGGTTCGGTGAGATCACTGACGACGGGCGTCCGTACCGTTTACACCTGGTTCTGATCCTCCTTGGACGGATGCGCCGCTATCCACTCGAGCGCCTTCTGAATGAGCGGCGGGATCTCAGGTGTTGTGGGCAGGTGAGCGCCCTGCGGTTGGAAACCTTCGGCGTTCGCGACGTACGTCAACGAGATTTGCTGGCCGTCGTCGCTAGGGTAGCTGAAGCTGCCCTGAGCGTTCATCGCCTCGTTCTCCTGGCCCGCGTTCTCCAGCTGGCCCTCTTCTTGCGCCTTGATCCCGTTCCCGGCCTCGTAGCTCCATTTATAAGAACCGTCCGGGTTCGGGCCCTCCTGGCTTTGACTGACGATCGGGATCACTTCCTCCGCAGGGGCCGCTGCCACGCAGCCAGCCAACGCGATCACGGCTATCTACGGTCCATACAAGATCACAGGTGATCAATTTAATCTCGACAATTTCGACGCAGGGATAAATAGAAACTGTTTCACCGAGTTCGAATTTTTATTTTGGTTGTTCAGGGCGAATTAACTTTACACAATCGAGTCATCGATTTTTAATATTAGGACCACTTGATTACGACCAATGCACATTGTTTTATAACTGATCTTTATGCAAAGTGAAAATTGAACCACAGATACCGCAATATAAATTACGTGGCAGGGCATTCTAGCAAAGATTAAAACAATAGGGTCCACCATCGGTAGAACAAGTATACGTGACGTAATTCAAGAATCAAGAAGAATAAAATCATAATGTCGTGATATTGGGCAGGACACATAAAATTGTGGCAGGAATATATACTGGAAAAGGTAGAAGCCCCCTATGACTATTTGTGCATTAAAAAGGTCACGATAGAACCTGTACTGTACGAGGAAATTCCATACCCAGGGGACGATATAGGGAATTAAGGAAGAGACAGTCCTAAGTCCGGAGGACTAAGCAAAAGACTTGAAGAGAAACAACTTATACAGCAAACTCTAATATTAATAACGTCACTAATTACATGAGACACTCTAAAAAAAGACACTACAAAAACACTCTAAATATAATAATACATGAAAATCTATGTACAATTTGAATGATTTTAATATTGTTGCATGAACGACCACATACATACAACATAATTAACCTTTTGCACTTGAAGACATTTTAACTGTAAATCTAAAATAATTTTTCTAAGCTGTAGTACTTCCTTTTTATATGACATAATGCATTCTATGCATATGAAATTTAGTATTGTGATATACTAAACAGTTACATTTTTAACAACTTTTGCAATCTAAACTTTCATAACATAAAAATTATCTTCGCACGTGATGTAACAATTTTATAGGTATCACTGAGTCATCAGGTTATGTTAGGTTATGTTATCCTAATCATGAGACGCGGTAGCGTCTCGCGCCAAGTAGTTGAGTTAAAGCTATAGCGCGCGCGACGCTGCCAAGGATAACTATCTTTGACTAGAACGGCCGAAAATTTCAATTGCGATTTATTCTTTTCAACCGCATTGTATTTAATTTTAACGATATAAGTATCGCCGAATCGCCACTAGAGTGCAAAAGGTTAAACCGATAGTATTACAAATCACGCTTATTATGTTTGTTCCATCAACCGACTATGTTCCTGTCACACCGTGTTTTATCGACATTTATATTTACATCGATATCTAAAGAGACATCGATAGTTTAAACCAATGTTCGTAATAATGTATTGACAATGATTTCTGTCACAAATGCATAAAAACCGCGGTCTATTCATAGCGACTGCAAGGTTCTTCGTGTACGACGTATGATAATTTATTGTAATTTAACTGTGAACCTTCACATAAAATACAACTTTAAGATCTTGGTTGCAACAAGGTAAAACTCTCTTACCGAGTACATAAACAGATTGGAAGCTACGCAACAATATTTTGAAATTTTTCTAACGTTGTCACGGTTCTGTGTTCATTAAACTCATTTTTGCCTTGAATTTATCAAATCTACGGAATAATTTTAACGTGCGTCCATATGTTGAAATTCGCCCAAAGCATTTCCGGTTATTGAAATGAAGTTTACAAGAAACATTTTTATAATTTCAGTAATAATAATTTCGGTAATAATTTCGTAATCAAAGAAATCAGGGATAAAATCCTCATAATATCTCTAAGGATAGAATATTCTAAACTATAAAAAGTTGCTGTGCGTAGGGTGAACACGTGTACCGGATCTGCATTCGATCACGTAGATCTGGAGCTGCAACGGCCATGCCCTGTTCAATATAATATATTTATAACAAAAATTGAACGACGATTGTTAAATACACGATTTAAAATGATATTGAATCTAAGCACTGTATAATCACCGTTTCCTTCGATATTCGCGATATCTCGTATTTCGAAAGACCATAGCTTACCTACTCAATTTAACTCCATCTATTCCGAGGTTACATAACGTACGGCAAAATTACGAACGCTTCGTACTCATCCACCATTTTTGCAATTTGCAAAGCTACTGGATCGAGCACGCTTCGACCACGCTTCAACAACGCAAGTTCACGCGCATTTCGACAAAATGGAAATTCGTGTTACATATTTCGCGCAAAGTTATTAAATACCGTTGAAACATTCGGCGCCAGTCACCGCGGCTGACCCACTTCTGATTTTTGTTATTTAACTAGAATTTATTATTCCCAGTTGAAACTCTAATGAAACTTCGAACAGGTTGTCAGCCATTATATCGTGTGCAGCCGAACAAACTCGCCGCGCGCAATTCTGGCGCACGGGCCGGCGTCATCGTAGATAATCCTCGTTGGTTGTTTACGTTATTGTGTTTAAACGTCTATAAATTACGCCGCGGAAGATCGATCCTCGCGTAATTACGCGTCTACGGGGTGCGATTTAAACGGCACGTCCGACCGCATATCAGTTAAGCGGATCGATCGCAAGACTGTGCTGCTCGTCCAGCGTTGCAGACTTGGTAGCCTCTTTACCGAAAACGGTCACAAACTCGGCCGCAGTAGCTATTTCGTTTCGAGTCAGCCACGAGCGGTGGTAGAGCGGCTGTTATTAGGTCAGACGTTGTAGATACCGCTCGGCTGAACGGACAGCGTGATCAAAATCGTTCTCTGCGCGATCGCATTGTAATCCACGCGTCGTAATCGACGAATTATAATTGGCGCGTAGTAATTTGCGCGTAGTAATAGACGAATTGTAACTGGTGCGTAGTAATAGACGAATTCTAATTGACGCGTAGTAATAGACAAATTGTAATTATCGTGTTACAATAGACGGATTTTAATCGATGTGTTGTAACTGGCGCGTTGAAATTGACGGGTTAAAATTAACGCGTTAAAATTGAAGCGCTAAAATTGACGCGCCATAATCGCGACAAATTACGATTCTCTTTCAATAGCCGTAAAAATAGTGGAAACAGGCAAATTTTTAATAGTTCCAATAAACCATGGAAATCAACAATTTTACGTTAATTGAGCATTCTTCGACTCGACATTCAATCTACATTGAATTCGAATTAAACAACCGATTAATCGATAATTTTACCGAAAATTTCACCTTTGCTGAAATTCAGCAAAAGTGTCTGCGATCACCGAATTTTATTATTCGAAGAAATAGAGAACATATTTTGTTGAATATTTGAAACGCAGTAGAAAGATATTACCTGTAAAAAGAATGAAAATGAATTAATAACAGCAAAGACTGCGACGAAGCTAACGCGGCCTAAAAACTGGTGAAAATAAAACAGTAATGGTAGAAGCTATTCTAAAAAAACTATTAGATTATTTCAAAAACTATTAGATTATTTTAAAAACTGTCAGATTATTTTAAAGTTATTAGGAGCTGTTACTAGAAAGGTTACTTATTGTAGTTATTTATTTCAACTGTTATCGCTGACACTTATTGTCAAAGCATCTGCGATATCGTACGACCAATGTTCAAGAGATTATGTTATCTCATAAGTTGTGAACAAGCAATAAACAACGCTATTCTGTTTAACAAAATGTTTTACAGAGTGATGATAAAAACTGAATTTAATCCTTATTCGTTATCTCACAGCATTACGGACTTGGTGAATATTTTCCTGGTTGTCTAAATAACTAGCAGTATTTGTAATAAATTCAAGCTACTTCGAAACCAGTATTTTGAAGTTTTAAGAAACCCTATGTTCACGCATTTATTAACGGATGTTACAACACGAGGTAAGCCTACTGGTTTTACCAGAATCGCGAAAATCACCAACTTGCTAACAAGTATAAAAATTTGTCTTCCGACTATTTTGATTTTTCCCTGACATTAGTGCAAAGAGAAACTCGACAACTTTCTCCGAAGTAATAATTCCAGAAGAGGATGTCGCAACCCCAAATAATTTGCTAGCTGAAAGTAAAAATTGCCAACGCCTTTGAACAATTTCGTACGGAATTGCCAATTCTTAACCGTTCTGTTTAAAATAACTAATATGGAACTGCAGATACGGTAGAGATCCTCTCATTCAAAGCTTTATTTTTGCAATATCCGAAAACATTCTATTATCTAAAAATTTCATTCGAGTTCTCTACCAGGCGATTATCTGTTTGAATAACGCAATGATTAAATAATGGAACGTTTCGCTACCAAGATATCGTAAAAATGAGTGCTCGGATAAGGAAGTTTCTACCGTACTCCTAATAACTGAACGACTAAGAAAAGATCTCTACCTGGATACTAGGAAAGTACCCTCTATCGCGAAGACACAGACCGATTAATATTTCCAACACTGCCCCGAGGTACATGTTGCGCTCTATCCAGCCGGTTCTCGTGTTCACCCTACTCACCTCGATCCTCGATCAACTCCCGGGAACCGTACGACCGAACGAACCGCGACAAAGATCGGACTGGCAAAAAGGGGAGGAAAGAAATCACAGGTAACGTTTCACAGGGGTTTTCCGGATCGTGGATCACGCACAAGATACGCAACATCGCGGTTCCGGCACTCGACGATCCTCCAAATCGCAAGCTCACTGAAGACCGGGTTGTCGGCGACTTCCGTCCCCACGAGTGCACCCCGGAATCCACCGGCCGGGAGCCGAGCCGACTCTTTCGCGGTGCGTTACTACTCCCTTAATTGCGCTTACCAGTGACGTATACATGGTGCAGCAGTAATCGCTGATGGGCAAGTGTTTATCAAGCCCCGCAGCGCTCGTCGTATATATACCCCTGGAGGCATCACCAATACGACCGTTTGCCTAAGTAACGATAGCCACTGTGTTCCTAAGAGGACGCACATGGGACACAGAGCGACAGAGAGAAATGGCAAAGGTGGAAAGGCTGCCGGGCAGACCGCGAGGGAGAGAGACGACAAGATGGTGACACAGTGGCGGAGGGACCTGAAAGGGGGGTTACACGGATCCTCATTTAACGCGCACGATGCACGCGGATGCATGTGTGGGGAAACGTACGGGGACAACAACACACTGTACATCACCCGGAGAGAGACTACCTTCCCGGGGATCAGCATGTCACATTGCGCTAAATGTCATCGGGTCCCCGTTATAGGATGCTTACTCAATTGTCATAATTTCTTTAACCCTCTGACCGCGGGCTACGTGCAAATCCCGTTTCTCTTGTTTCGTGAACATTTTCTGGGGTTCGACGCAATTCCGTTACACTTTGTTCGATGGGGTGTCCGTGCTTCGGCCCGGTTCTCTGGCCATCCCGAATGATGACCCCCTTTGTTCTTGTCGCTTCTGGGCTTTCTTTGTTTTACGATTGTTGGAATTGTAATGCTATTTTCTTTTATAGAAAATCATAGAAAAGATAGAAAAATGTATATAGAAATGTGGAACATTGACATAATATAGAAATGTGAAAAGTGAAAACACTGACAATGTATAAGAATCTGAAAAATGGAGAGATTGACATAATATAAGAATGTGAAAAGTGAAAACATCGTATGAAACCAAGAATGCTGACGTATTAATTCCACAGTATTAAAATTGTTTAGAGAAGAGCAAAGTTGCACTTGGCTCCTATGTTTTGCAATTGATACTGACAGGTTTTATTTTTCACGAAGATTCGAACACGAATTATAATTTTGGCGAGAATAAATGAAATGAGTTTTGCCGTTAAAAGAATACTCTTAGTGTTTGCCAAGTTTACCAATAAAAAGTGGACGAATGGAAAAAATAAAATATATGTAGATTGTTCGATGACAACTCTGTGGTCACTTTATACGATTTGAAATTATATTTCCTGAAAAAAAAATAATAATTTATATATTGCACGAATATGAATTATTTTATATATTTCCTTTATTTTATTTAGTACAGTTTTACCATTTCTTTTACTAATATCCACCACGAAAGGTTCGTTCTAATTTCGTTCCACTGGAAAGCCGAATTTTATTGGTAGTCGAAAAATCCTCGAAGTCAATTTCCTTCTTTGTAATTGAGTCGCCGTTGAAATCATGCCATTTATATTCAAAAGTAACAAATGAAGGCAGGGAAAGTATGAACCAAGGTATTTGCCAAATGATATCCGTACGCAAAAGGAAATATTCGTATGTACACAAATGTCCTGTATTACTGTTATTTGCTTGTTTTCTTTCTTAGCGTCGAATTGAAAAATTAAATTCGTGTTAAATATATCATCCGATTGAAAGTAAACATTAGCCTAAAAGAAATTTAGATGAAAACTGAAAATTTCTGTAGACAAAAGATAATTGAATGCGTATTTGTTAATTAGGACAATGTATTAATAAAAGTACCGAAAAGAATACTTATAAGAATAATATTTAATTTTAATTAAATATTAATACGAAAACACGTACGTGATTTCCAATAATATTATACGAATTCGATTAATTAAGTGGTGTTGAAAAATTCTGAAAATGATACATTTCTAATGTGATGTTTCATTGATAAAATTAAAAACGAGATTAGCATTTCGCATATATCATACAGGAAGAGCCGGTGATTTATATGAAACGGAAATATAATCGCCCGCGGTCAGAGAGTTAACAGAGCTGACAATGAGATATCCAGCCTTTTGCTTGGAGAAATGGCTGCTAGTTTGTATTCACTGACGTTAAGTACATACTCTCGTTGGCGAAGCGTATTTAGTCGAACGCTCTAAGCATCCGCGTTGTGAAAATAATCGTCTTTACGTAAAGGAAGCATGGATATAGAGACGATTGGAATAGAACAAATTAATTCAGGAAGTTAATTCTTTCATTTCCAGGTATTAATAAAACTTTCCCAACTGTCTCTATTGACATTATTTGCTAAAAAGGTAAATATTCACAAAAATATATCATTAAATTCTATACGGTTATTTACTTCATATAAAAAATATCATTCTAAACATTTTGTCCACATAATGCACTTGGTGTTCATGTTGTTATTTTTTGCAATTTTGATAAATAAGATATATATAAAGAGTTGCTCGTTACATATCTAGGTTTTAGAATTTTAGTTACACACGTATCTTATATTGATAAATAACTTAAATAAATACAAATGTAATCTTTTTTTATTTATTCGTTAAATGTCGCATCTGCTTAATAGCAATTAGCGACCACTTCTGGGATTACAGTTGTAGAGTTACGTGTAATATAATATGTACGATAGTTTAACAAACATATTATTACAGCATATTATAATACAAGGTGAGAAAATAATAGATATAAAATAATAATAAGAATAAATACATCGTAATACAAGGTAAGAAAATGAATGAAAATTGCGATTATTTTCCAATTACATTACCTAACGCTGAAAAAGGGGGTCGAATATATCAAATGCCTCATCTATCAGTTATTAATTAATTTCAGTCATTAGCAATCGATTTCTGACTAATCGAAAAAGATTTCTATAGATAACTGTTACTCAATTACTGGAAGATCCATTACGAAATTCTATCTGAAGTTCTCTGTGCACGACGCGAGTTCGTCAATAACGATTTCAATCGGCGGACGTCTCCGGTTTCGTTGCTAACGACCAGATTTTTCTTCTACCCGGATTCGATGACAATGATACCGATAGCATCAACTGATTTTAAATATCATGAATAGTCAGGGAGCACGCCGCGCGCGCAGTAGGCACAGCCGGTGACTTGGAAGCAACCTTTCATTAGCAGCGCGCAATTACGCGATACACACAATATCCTGTCAAAGTTCGAACAGTTTACTCTGTCGTCAATTTTCCTCTTAACCGTAAGACGGTTAAATTGACTGTAATGCACCATAATTACAAGCTGATCTCTCCGTTAATAATAATTATTACGCAATACGGCGATACTTTAGAAAACGTGTACAACCATTTAAAGCGTGTTTTACCTAACCGCGTTCCTAATGTTACTTATCGCAATTCCATTGTACTAAACGCCTTATTACGCTATAATCTACGGTCGAATAAAATCAATTATTATATTCTACTACCGATAGGGGCACCGCTTTATCTACGGCTATAAAACGAAGTCGTTTTACAACATTGTCCATTCGTCTCTCTCTCTACTTAATTCTAAACATACTTAACGCTTCGGAATTACCTTGATTTAAATATAGACACATAACTGATCAACCAAAGTTGCTCAGCTGGAATGCCGGCGATTGATTACTCACTCATTAATCGATCGTCGATAGATTATTAAATATTTCATGTAAATGATGACTGGTTTTGCGCACACTTCTTGCGTTAAAACCTTTTTTATTATGCGACTCCCATGAGTCGCGCGCGGTTCTTACCGTCGCTAGAAAAACCTATTCGAAGTGAGGCGTTATTTATGTCCCAGCTCGCGTGACATTTACAAACAACGTTTCACGGATAAAATGATTGTAGAGTAACAGGTTGAACCAGTTTGATGGTAATTTATGATCGATCCTCATCCAAGAATGGTAAAAAATTGAGAAACAAGGAAACGTCGTGTAACAATGCGAATACAGGTGTAAGCACGGCTCGAAAGCACACGATACTGACCGATCGCATTAATCATATTTCCACTTCTACGGGGAAAACTTTTCATCCTCTGTATAGAATCATCGGCCTTTACTGTAAATGAAGCAACTAATAAATCATCCGGTTAAATCGTGCAAAGAGCGATGAATTATCTTCTGGGAGACGCTGCGCGCTGCTTCTTTTATGGAAAACGTGGAGAATACGTAAAGCGATAATAAATTCTCGTTTTCCTCCGGAATGTCAAGTTCCTTGTTAGAAACAACAGTCGCCACTCCGCGTGATTCACTAATGCACGTCATCGATATCTATGAAGAATTTTCGCTGAGTTCCTCCGCACTCATCTGCTCGTACATATGTACACACGCGGCTATTTCTCGATTCGTTCGAAAGGATTCGTTTAATATGGTTATTATCTACGTGTTGCAAATCAGGTTAATGAGCTCTACCGGCTCGAAGAAACGTGGAGGAAAAATACCCGCGACTAATAGCGGAGTCACATTTATGTACAGTATAGTAACTTCAACGAAATTTTAGTCAGTGCTTAATTAATTCTTTTATGGCGGATGTCTTCAGTTGTTTTACGTCGACTTTTATAGCAACAATTTTACGTCGATTCTATAGCAACAATTTTATACTATTCTACAGCAACAATTATATTTTAAATATAATTTAATCCATCTGTCCGAAAATTGGATTTCAAATGGAACGTTCAACTCTGGGTCAAAATGGACCCGTGCTTCGCTGACTGAAGGTTTACAGTTAATGTTTAATATAAATTGAATATGAAGATCTGCAGTGACCATAGAAATTTTATTTACAATGTCTAAATATCTTATATTTTACGTGATCTGTATCCCATATTAAATTAATTTGTATTTAATATTAAGATCTATTTATTTTATTAGTCTGCGGTATTTATAACATTTAAAACAATATCAGTAGGCTTCGGGTCATGATGCAAGATACAGAAACTGAATGGAAATCTCTTTCCACCTTTAATAATTACTTAATAACTAATATATACAGATTCATAAATTCGTTTAGTCTTTCTGTTGTTTCAAATTTCATCTGCCTACGTCATAAATGCATAAAATCCACGATCTACTTATAGTAATAAAAAACTAAATCTAATTTCGTGATTTCATTAAAGTTAAATTATGCACACTAACACTAAAACACTTTGATATGTTTCTCAATTCTATATTGTCAGTTAAATACTTCTATACATACAAAACAACGAAGATTCTCAGAAAGCAAGTCATGGTTATTTTAATTCGCTATACTTCCACTCTTCACTAATTGACACGTTAAAACATTGAACAAACAGTCACCTGTTCGCCAAAGACCAGATTGCCGTGTGGCAAATGTAGGGGAAAGTCTGTGCAATATGTTTGGACTTTTAATTAGCTGGATTATGTAATGCGAACAGTGCACACAAAAGGTATGCAAATAAATATCACTCGTGAAAGCAGCTGACTAGGTAACATCTTTTCAAAGCGTAACCATTTATAGAACATGGTTGGAGCATGTCGTTCAAATGGTTGATCGGAACCTCTTGTATACTGTCATGCGCTTATCTTATAGTTAATTGTCATACCACCTCGATGGAAATTTATGGCGGTTGTCTATGGTTGAATCGCGTGTAGCTAAGAAGTACCACGAAAAACCATAAAGGCAAATAAAATTAACGGTTGAAACATAGAATACAACGCATTCGACGAATCTGTTGCCTACTTTCGAAATGTTGTACTGTTAAATTAATCAAAACTTTAAATTAGTTCAATATCAAAATATAGGTTATACAGAAACGTTTACACCGATTTTTTTTTACTCATACTCCTTGAATGATTTACGAAGAAAAAAACATACTATTTTAATATGTTTGTTCAATGTTTTGCGTAGAAAATAATATAAACTTTTGCAGATTAAAAATGTTACAACTACGATATTTAGATCACAATCTCCAGACATATGAGTTAAAATATATTAAAGTAGCTTGATAATGATATTAAAATCTTCCGGTATGAACAGTTTACAGAATAATTAATTATTTAGAATAATATAATTATTATTATACAATCATTATGTTATAAGAACATAATTACTGTTCTCTAAGAACTTCAAGTATATTATTACTATTCTATATAGAACACGAATAATAATTACATTATTCTATTCTATTATTCTTAGCAATTATTATATTATACTGTATAGAAATAATACAATTATTATTCTACAAGAGTTACAAGTATATCATTGTTATCGTATACAGAATACGTATAATAATTATATTACTCTATTCTAGAATAGTCGCAAGTAAAACTTAACTCATTATTAATTTTACAAACAATAGTTTCTTCAATCATTTTTATTAATTTCGTAACAGATTGAAAAACTGTTAGAAATTTCAAGTGTAAAATGAGCAATTTATAGTTTCAAGTGAGCAATTTAATGTGACAAAAAATTTGTATTTTCTTATTAATGAAATAATTACTAGATCTAGGATACACGTGATTACGATATTGTAGTGTTTGTACCGAGCCGTTGAAGAACAAAGAAAAGAGAAAATTGAACCTAAAATAGAAAAGAAAACGTGTGCATTACACAGAAGTACAAAACTACACTGAACTTCAGGGCGCAATAGAGTAACTGAAAGAGTCGTACGAGTCCAAATTTAAGAGGTCATTCTAAAGGGGAAACAGTCTTGAAATCTATGTTAAGACCAGTCGCGAAAAAATTTTCCCCATGCATTTACAAATGTTTCAATCCGTAACATTTTAGAGGAAAAGCATGTCTCCAGTTTTCAACCCGGTGCATTATGCAAAAACGTGTTACAGCAAAATGGACGCTGCACAGCGTAAGTAGAAGCTTCGTGCTTCAAAATGAGTACAAGTTCGTTGCTGTATGATACGCTTTTACGAAATTATAACAGTTTTAATACTTCACCGACCGGTGTATTCGTCTGTAAAAACATTTCTGTTATTATAGAATAATTAAATCTATTAACATTCTTATATCTGCATAACATTAAAATTAAGTAATATTTATTTTATTAATCGCGAAAGATGCCTAATATGTAAGAGATTATATTAGAGCTTACAGATACTGTATATTTTGTTTAACAAATCATATCCCCCCTAGTTTACATATATTGCTCGGGGGTATTTACAAGATTATCGCATATTGCGCGCACTAAAATAATATAAATAATATAAATAGTTAAATATATAGAAAACAAAGAATAATATAAATAGTATAATAGTTAAATATAAATAAAAACAAAGAAAATTAGGTAATATAATAACAACAAATTGGCTATAGATAAATCTACTAACATTTTTATATTTGTATAACGTTAGCGTTAAGTAATATTTTTTTTACTAATCGCGAAAAATATCTAATATTTAAAAGATTATATTAGAGCTTGCAATAGTACAATAAGGCATTTTTATTTCAATAATAGATAACAAATTATTGGTCGCTACGACAATCATAAGCTACTGATAGGAGGAAAAAGCCAATTAATATACTACCAGTCGGTAAAGTGTTACTATCAATAATTTGTCAAAAATCAGATTTACAGTGTACAATACTTTTTTACACCGACTGTGTAAACAAAAACGAATCAATCAAAGTTGAATGATTCAAAATCGATTCAAAGCAATCCTGAGAAAAAGACAAACATAAACAACATGTAAATGACGGGTTGCATTAAAAATGATACCGTTAGAATTCCCCAGCGAAAATATTCGGAAACCACTGCGGCGTGTAATCTCGTATTCAGTGCGTGCGTCGTATCGGCGATTCCCACATGGAGCGACTTCTTCGAGATTAATACCCATGCTTCGGGGAATTGAATTCGTGGTTTGTGAATTATGCCGTAGTGGTATGTCAGTTTACGCGGAGACCGCAGGCCGAACAACTCGTATCTCGATGGACCCGGAAGTGTTCTCGTGAATTTTGATTCCCGGGCGCCGATGCCTGCGCAATTTTTTTTTCTCTGTAATATATGATTGAGCATTCCCCGGCTATCGCCGATAACGCTAATACGGCGATAGCTTTCACTTCTTCTTTTGACAGAAGTAAAAAGAAGAAGTGAAAGCTTTAATTTAAAAAGTTTTAATTTCGACACAAACTGATTCGTCGTGTACGCGCGAAAACCAACTCTTTTTATGGTACCCCGAACGAAGATTCGCATACATAATCTCTCGGCGTTACCATCTTTAATTCTAAACCGCGAATCGTTATGCAAATCGATAGGCTAACGCTTATGTAAAATGGAGATTTCTGTTTTGCATCGGGAAGGATTTATACGGTTTCCAATGCAACGTCGTGGAACAGTAAATTTTCGATTAATTTATGCAACCACATTTCGGTTATTATTAGACTGCGGCTACCATGCATTTATGGCGAGAACAGATAGCTGAAATATCAAATTATGAAAACATAAGAAGGATTTAATAATATCGATGAACTATTTTGAAATCGTCGAAACGATTACGAGAGGCAACTTATTTTTATTCAATTTATTAAATTTTTTATGAAATTTTATTTTACATAATGTTACGCAATCAAGTTATAATGTTTCGAGCAATTAATAACTGCGGTCTTTCGAAACTACGAAATCAATTGCATTTATAACATTAAGCGTGTCCGATACTTATATTTCCTGTGTGTTTTGCATACGTATAAATTATGCATATAAAGAATGAGTCACGGCCAGAACTGTACAGCATGTATAGACTTCATATGTTAAAAGAGGTAAAAGATAATATGGAAAAAGAAATATGATGAATATATATCGAATGAATACATTTAAAATGTAAATATATTGTCTCTTTAGTGATATCAAAAGAAATTGATCTTCATAAATTTAAAAGCAACCATGAACCACTCGAGATTACTATTTTTCTGAATTTCTGGATTAATCTTTTAAAATTTAATACAAATAATTTGAATAATTTTAATTATTATAAATTCCAAAAAATTAATATCTACCAATCTCTATTTTCTATTATATAATATTATAACATCTATAAAAATTCCTAATTAATTAAATACAATTTCTAATTAATATCTATCAATCTGTATTTTTTATTATATAATATTATGACATTTATAAAAATTCCTAATTAATTAAATACAATTCCTAATTAATTGTATTTTCCTGACAAAGTATCCCACACAATTGTATTCAATTATTTTGGCATACAAGAGGACATTTGTTCTTCGACTCTCAGCATTACAAAGATGCAGCTTTAACGCATTACATGCATGTTGCGTTTATTTGAACTTTTTCTGTAAATTGAAAATTATATTTACAGAAAAAGTTCAGGATACTTTTTACCTATCTGTATTCCTTTCCTCCAGTTCTTTGCGATTCATCATCCGATAGTCTCTTTAGCTTCCTTTTACCCTTGCATAACACAACGCACACATTATCTCTTATTTCTTCTTCCAGTATTTATGGTATTGTCATTGCCACTGCATCCGTATATCTCTGGACATCGCGTCCGCTATTATACTATGTCCTTCCTCTCTACGATAAATTTGACCTCAGTCAATAATAACTTGCTTTTGCATTTCCGATCTCTTGGTACCTTCCTTGCAACCTGCATCAGACATTTCTCTATTACTTCGACATTTATCTAATCATTGAATCAGTTATCTATTAATTTATCAAGCCATTAAATTGAATCTAATCAATTGAATCTAATCAGTTTCATTGATTTTTTATGGTTTCTTCTCAGTTTGCTACCTTGCCTCTCCTCACTGATTCACTAGTTGCTTGCGCATTTATGTCCAAAACAAAAATTATCTACATCAATTGCAAGCAATAGAAACCAAACAACAAGCTTATTCTTCCTTTAATCATTTTAATCGGTTAAAGACAATACATTGACGTTTTTACGCTGTTTTTAAGTGCAACAATACGATTTTCCAGCAATGGATAAAATCTGCATTCTACTCATTATATGTTATATGTAGACTTTTCAACGTTCCAATTAACAAATTGATTCAATTTATTCAATTGTTTATTTTCCTACGGAAGAATCTTTTATTTTCAACCATTTTTAAAGTAACAATGAGAAACCGGTTATTTTCATCGCCTTGGTGAATTTAGTGTTATCCCTTTACGCTATAAAAACGAGTCAAACACGCGATGAAGATTTCATATATAATTTATTATAATATATAATTTATTATGAATTCAATTTATATACTTAATTATTTATTAATTTATCTACGAATGAAAATGGATAAAAATATATTAGAAACAAAATTTATCTCGTTCTATTAGGGTATTAACCCTTCTTTGCATGATTTTTCCTATTTTTTTAAAATAAATCAGGTTGATGTAATTAATGCTCTAGATTAAAGGAAAAATATTTAAAAAAATCCTAGTATAAATAAGAATTTGAATTATTTAAAAAACAGTATGATGGAAATTTACATCATTATGCATTGTTACATATATAGCTCAGTACTAAATAAATCAAAAGATATTGTTTACTTATTCTCCTTTATTCTAAATGATAATTTAAAAAACAATTATTATTTTTATTCAAGCACAAATTAACTCCACATTTATTACACGAAATTGTAGAATAGCCTTTACATTTTGGAATTTTACACAAACAGTGGAATGACAAGTTCTAGGCTTGTTAATTGACAGTGACGTTTGCTATTTTTTGACAACTGCGTTTTGTTGTACGCAATAGTCATTTATAAAGTTGCCAGCAACAACAAATTTAAAGTTTACAGTTTTTAAGTACCTTTTTTTCTTCACTAAATGTTATGATTGAAATTTCCATCATCATGCAAAGAAGGTTTAAGGAAATGATTAAGGACAATGAAATGCTAATTAATGCGGCTGTGGAAATAATCGCAGTGCAAGGGTTAATGAATCTATAAATCATATACCATTGAATTTCTAACGATTTTTCTTTCCTTCTGTTTATTATTATCGCGGTAAATGTTGCAACTGCAGGAAGCAAATCTTCCTGAGTAAATCAATGCAATCATTGCAAACTCTAACTTTCTGATGTCACTGACTGCTTTCTTGAAATCGAAACATATCGTAAACGTTGATTGGATCATGTCGCTTCGATGAGAAGATGACTGAGAACTTTCTTATTTTCAACACTATGAAGTTTGTAAACAACGAACCATAATTCTACCGCGCCTGAAGTAACATTGTGAAGTAGTTATCCAATGACACTTCCCGACGGCATTCTCCTAAGATTTTCATTTTTCGTCTTGTTTGTCTTTGCTTTCTCTTATTCGTCCCGTTTCTTCCGACAGCCTTTAGGTATCGCCGCGGGCGTCGAAATTACGCAAATATTTACTAAATGAGGGATTAAAATTTCAGAACAGAGGGTACGTCGAAAGGTTACACGTATCCGCACGTGAACATACAACAGCGTCACTGATGCAACAGTACGAGCATTATCTTGTCTTTCATAGGGACAAGTAACGCGTATAGAGTGATCAAATATGCTTCTTGCATCACACCAAGTACTTAAACGCCGTCTCTTCCTTATGACTCGCCACAGACGTGTTTAATTATTTTCGGTCGTCTTTGGTGAAACACGAAATCGAGTTTACGTCGATGTTCCAGAAAGCATCGTAATTTAGAAATTCATATTTCTAATGCAATAAGCAGGAAAGCGAAGTTTTAGTTCACTCTAATGGTCATTTCATAGTAATAAAATGCTCTTTTGTTTTTAATTTGTTGTACTTTGTTGATATTGTTTGTTTTATATCGTTTTACACAGTTCACTTTCAAACTCAAATCACATAATTATTCACGAACACTATGTAACAAGTAGCGATGCAGCTCGGTCCCTTCATATTCTTTTTTAATTAAGTTTTCAAAATTCGTAATGAACTTGAAACTTTTTAACTCTTTAAACATGCGAGCTCTTCCAACAATAAATAACTCAATATTATGCTTTGTACGCATTTTGCAGAACTACTTTTTATGTGCTTTTTCTATTTTATTAAACTCAACAAATTCGTTTCCTTTTTCCAGTCTCCTAATTTTATATTTTTAAAATACATTCACGTTTTATATTATTCTATATTCTCAAAATACGTTCATTTACAAAAATATTATTCTCAAAATACATTTATTTAAAAGAAACACCTGCGTTTGTAATTTAACGAATGTAAACTGAGATTACCTGATTATGTGAAAGGCTAGCCGCGTCCCTTAATGAACGTCCTGTAGGTCCTGTCAAGGGTTAAACATATTATCTAGCAGACTGCGTATAAATGTTTTTACAACGGATTATTCTTCTTGTCAACTGTCAACCGAAAATGTCGTCCTAACACTGTACTGTCCTCGTTCCCGTGATTTCTCCTTCAGCCATAATTATCGCGTCCTCAGAATGCACTCGCACCATACTAAATCTAGCATACAGCTGCTGATTCTGCTAATCTGCCGAGAATCGTGGCCATTGTTTTGCTTTCGCACACTAAAACGTAATACAATGTAGCTAATGTTATTTGTTAGAAAGAGGAAAGCAACTTGCACTTTTAGATACCATAAAATAAGAGTGTAAATTAAGAGAATTAGAGAACATAAAATTAGTAAAATTAGAGAACGTGAAATACGACAGAAGAAACTGAAATTTGGAAATTATTATAGGATTATCTGAAATAGAAAATTAATTTTCAAATTAATTTGAAAAAAAAAGATTAAATATCAAAATGATTGTCTCATTTTAAAAAATAATGTTTTGCACCTATTCTCTCATTAATTACATGTATTAAGTGTAATATTGCTATAAGAATATAACAAGTATTTATTTAATTTTTATTTTATCTAATTAATCAGTATGATTAATACTGGAAGTATAAATTTAAAAAATAAAAATTTCGTTCGGGATTCAATTTGCACGAGTTTTAATAGCGTAAATCAAATCCACATGGAACGGATGTTCGCGTAAATTGAGGGGCGAGCATATGTCTTTTACATCCTCACGATGTTGCCAAAAATATCTATAATTTCTATTATATAATAATGACATTATAGTACTACATTAATTATTATATCATCAGTCACATGTACACTGCAGAATGTTGCGCAAGAAATAATAAAATATAAAACAATAACAGCTTGAGAAGAATTTAATAACATTATTTTGCTCAACTTATTAACCGTTTGCACTCGAGTGGCGCCTCTGTGGTGCCATTGCAAATTGTCATATCATTTCCAAAATAATTTTCACATTATTAAGAAGCTTTCTATTTAAGAGACTGTTAACAGCGTAACAGTTTTACGAGTCACAAGATTGAATTTTATATGCATAAATTATACTAAGTCATATAAAATGGGAATAAAGCTGGTCAGAATAGCTATTTTGGATCTAGATTTAAAATGGTTTCGAGTGAAAAGGGTTAACATTATCGGAAGAAGAAATTAATTTCTATTTCCTGTGTGTTACAATTTAGAAAAAGAATCCAACCTTACGGAAAGATCTGAAGCATTGTGACGCGTATAGAAGTGCATCGAATAGGCTCCAGACCTATTCAACGAGACTCGAATCGAGCATGCTGTTTAGCATATAAGCAAACAAACAGTAGCGATTAATCGGATACCATATCACGCTAATAAATCACTTGAAACTTCTGCGTGATCATCGACGTGTTTAATAATTATGCGAACAGTGAATAACAACTTGGCATTTACGACACAATGTAGTAGCTGAAAAGTGAAATATTTTCGATTGATCCTGATTCAATAGCTAGGGGCACTGTATATTTTTACGGCACGCCTGTTCCGCCAGTACTTTCCACTTTCTACTTAATAGCTTCCTGGGACCTTCTGTTGGGAGAGACCGTGACCCTAGTCCAGTCCACTCATCAGTGCTAAGCCACTGTGTTGTGTCATCAGCGGGTGCGCCATTTCTACACATAGTCGTCTGGATTGAGAGTCTACAACAATCTTGAACCTCAAATACCCGTTTCTTTCCATTTGCCGGAGATGTAATGACCTCTATCTACAGAGATCATTACTCCAACTCTCTGAGCCGAGTCTATGAGTAGGTCTTCATAGATCGCGGCACTTCTGTGCAAATAACACAGCCCCTCCCCTTTCTGCTAATTGAATATTTCATTTAGTCCTGCCCACACTAGTTTCGCTACCTGCTCCATCATGTTGAGATATAAGTTATTCTATTCAGACAGGCTGTATGAGCTGTAATTTCAGCTAATAGATGTCTAAGACGTGATTTCGCTTTGTTCCTTAATATGTCGTGGATGTTTGCATGTTTCCACCGGGCTTTAAGTGATCTTTTTATTTGCATAATTGTATATTATATTGTGCCATATTATACATGGAAAATATTATCGTATTGTGCGTATTGTTTAGACAATTTTGTCGTTAATAATGGATGCAGATATAATAGTAAAAGCTTTTTGTGTAAAGAAAATACTAACCCTTAAATTTATATTATTGTAGAATAGTCGTTTTCACAATTAATCAGCTAGATGTTTTTGAAGTTTATTAAAAACAAACATTCCATTAATTCCATATAAGCAACTTAATTTTTATTAAAACTGTAAATGTATGTATTACACAAAATGAAAAAAAAAGACTAAGAATATTTTCATTTGATGTAACTTTAATTTAATAAATTTCTTCCTCATCACTATTCAGTGCAATAAAACGAAAAAATTTGTTCTGTTTAAAAAGTCTGTAATTTTTATTTGATTGCTAATTCCTACAAGACCATTGTAGATCTCGTGGTATGAAGATAGACAGTTTTTTAGCTCCGTTTTAAATTTTCATCTTCTTTAAGCGAAAAGGCACTATGTTTCATTATTCCATTCCGTCACAATTTTATGATAATTAAATACATTAAAAAATCATATTATCCAGTATTATAAATGTATAGTGTCGTATAAATATTTTCGCAATTTTCTTATCGTGTTAGAGCTGAACCATGTTATAGTCATATTATTTTCAATCTCATAAAATTATTAAGTCATCTCATAAAATACACAATTCTTGTTTTAGTAATTACAAGTTATTACTGAATACCGTAAGTATGAATGTAAGTATCAATTATTGAACTCACAATGAATACTTCAAACAAAATGCGAAACGAAATAATTCTCCGTAATACAACTTTAATCGTTTGTTAGTATCCTACAATTTCTCGGTCCTCCATCGAAGTTGAAACACTTTCCACGCCATGGTAGAAACACTGGTTTAAAATGTCATCCGCGAACCTAGCAGATTTACTCGGCGAGCCTACCTTGCTCGGAGACAGTACAATATTCACCCAGCAAAAGTAAATTCCGCGATAAAAGAAATGATACAACCAGTCGACGCAACAGTTGACTGTATTTTAGTTCCTCATCTTCATTCACACGTTCATTCGACTGTGTTAACGCGGAGTTCGTACGTTTTTCTTCGACTATTCTCTACCTTCACCGCCTCTCCTATTCCGATTCATCTTCTTATTCGCTCAACCTTACTCTAACACTCGCGTATACTATGTTTCCCTTTCTCTGTTTATCTTGGTTAGCTCCATCACAGCTGCTCACACTTTGCACTTGTATTCTAATCTGCCTCCTTTCTCGCTCGTCCATCGTCGATCTCTTCTTCTCTCTCTCTCTCTCTCTCTCTCTCTCTCTCTCTCTCTCTCTCTCTAGCTATCTATCTATGTATCTATCTCTCTGTCCGTCTCTGTCGGACAGACAACTTGCAGCATAAGATGCTTTTCGTTCTCTTTGTCTGTCTCTGACTCCATCCCGGTGCATTGTGGGGCTTTCATTCAGGTACGCATTCTTCAGAATACGCGGGGCTCGTGAGTGCATCCGCGTGTAACCTTTCTATGAGTATAGAGCCTCTATTGCAACAACCGCGTCGCATATCGTACTTGTAAGGCCGTTGGAAATGCATTACCTTACCGTCTGATATTTCAAATTTCCTTCCTATCCCCTACCCTCGCAAAGTTTCTAAAGCGCGGCTTTATTGCTTTGCACAATTTCAATCGTAAAATCGAGAAATTGAACCCGCGGCCCCGACTTTTCGTCATACTCGTTATTCCTCCTTACCGTTCAGAGGATTCCCGGCTACTCCAACGTAGTTTCGAGAAATGGAGGAACAGTCCGTAGGACGTGAAAGAGTCAATTCGTCGTGAAAATAAAGTAATCGTTCGAGAAAATAACAAATGAAATTATTTGATGATTGTCGTGAGTATTACTACAATACTGCTTGTAAAAATCTCTCCTCTTTCATAATTATTTATAGATTCACATCTTAGAAACGTATTCTAAGAGTATAGTGATTCTGCAGTAAATGATTTATCGTAATTATTTATTGTATTATACTCGGGTTTCTTAGAAATTATATGCTTTACGTAGGTTTGTCTCGCAACAGCTTTTCTTTGACACGGCGAAAGTAACATGTACATGTTGATTAGTGTTGGGTATCAATCATTAAACATTGGTAAATATGATTAAATGATTGATGAAAACTATTAAAGACATTAGTCGTTTAAAAGTCGTCGATTGAATTAATCCATTGATGGATGTAATTAGCGATCGTTGATTGAAAGAGACAATTAATAATTGTTGATTTTCAAAGGGTATTGAAAGGATATTTCCACATAATTTCATTAAGAATTGTCTTTATCGTGTTTATTAAATTATTATATACTGTTTATTATTACACCTTATAATAATTCACTTTGGGCTTATAATATCCAGTTTTCTTCTATTAAAAAATTCTCAAACATTGCCCTGTGATCTCAACATTAAATCCTTTATATCTTTTAAATCCCTGAAAGTTGATAGACAAATTATGCAATTTTAAAGAATATTTTAAAATAAAATTAATAAAGTATAAGTTTTTAACTATTTCGCTGTACTTGTTAATCTTTACAGAGTAAAAACAAGGTTCTTAAATTAGAAAATAGTGATCGCATTCAAGATTATGATGATATCAATCATTCTGAAATATAAGGTAATAAAAGAATTAATCGAATTTAAATATCTACATATGCATTATTATCGAAACATTTCATTAACACGTTCCCTAGGGACCGGCGCTAGATTTTCCGTTCAGTTCGCATCGGTCCCTTCGGACCGGCGATAGATTTTTTGTTCTTCTATCGCGGCGCGTGTGTCGATCCTTGCTTACTCGTATGACTGAACAGTTAAATTATGCGATATCGGTTTTTGTTTGTTCAATTTGGACCGGAAAGTCTAGCGTCGGTCCGTAGGGAAAACTGTGGTGCTTAACGTGTTAAGGAATATTTGATCCTGTTTCTAGCAGTTATTGTAGAAAATTATTTTGCACACTTTTACTTTATTATTTTTACTATTTTACTATTTTATTACTTTTACTATTTTACTGTTTCATTACTTTTACTATTTACTGTTTACTATTTTATTATTTTACTGTTTTATTACTTTTACTATTTTACTATTTCAAGTACACTTTTACGCAAGAATACTTTGTGCATAATTTATAAGAAATTCATTTAACATAATACGGTATAGCATCGAAGCAAATAATGCTTAGTTTTCAACCAACAAAATTATAAACATAAGCGAATAAAATTCGCAGAGTCTGTAATGCATCTCTGCAACATTTTCACGACAGTAATCTAAAAATCGCATTTTTCTAATTACATAGCATTCGTCGCAAGTTTACGATATCATGTGGAACTCATATTAAAATAGTTCAAAGGAACATTGGCAGAGCACCTGTGAAAATTCTGTGTAAAACCGAACGGAAGACGTCGACGCGGGATATCATTATCATGCCCACTTAATAACCATCGCGGTGACAACAATTCTATTCGCTTTCCTTTGGAAGACGCGAGTAAACAGAGAAACCGATTGCACGGATTCTCAACGGTACTTTGCGAAGGATCGTCCTCGAGGCACGACGCTCTCGTCGCGGCACCTGCACTGAAGATGAAAGTAAAATTGAATTTGGCGTGCGTTACGTCTCCTAGCCTCCGGGTAGGCGATCTCTTAGAATTCCTGCGGTATATACTTATATGTCAAGGTCGCCGCCGACCATAACTTCTTTGCCGGTTTACGATTTATTTGCAATGAGTCGGTACCCATGGTTATTACCATCTCGGATTCCCTCGGGCGCATCGTGCCCGCAGAAATCCGCTGGATTATTTATATTCGCCATCGATCATCTCGTTAGAAAATTTTGCATGCAACACTTCGTTTGGGGAGGAGAGAACGGATCGAGGCGTGTTCTAGCCGCTGCCAGCGTTTTCACGTTCAGATTTCAATGGGTTGATTATTGTTGTCGAGAAAAGCATCGCGATTCCGTAAATTGCAGACCACGGAGAAAATGTTAATTACGGACGTAGGGTCTTGTGAAAGAATACGCGCGATCGGCGAGCCGCGCGTTTCGCGAGACAGAGGCAGCTCCAAAGACAGTTTATTAATTAACAGCTTTATACGATACGGCCACGTTGATGTGGTATATCCGAATTGGGTTACCGCAAACAGAATTGCACAAAGTCCATTCAAATGAAAATGTCGGGGGCGTTAATTAAGGATATTGAATTTGAAGACACTTGGCGGCGATGCGATGCCGTATGCTATCCGACGGACAAACAGAGTTCTCCTCTGTGAAGTGGCGAAGAAGGACGGTTTACTTTATGCATTTCTTTCATTCTCTCTGTATACGTAATCCTCGAATGACGGTGTTTGGTTCTGCTTTCACGTCGGATTTTCAAAAGCTCCGTCCGAATTGCTCAGCCGCTAAGAATTAACTTAGCAAGCTGTTGACCCGCTGTCTGCGCAGAAATAAACGCGTGTCGCTAAGTATTTTAGTAATTGAATAACAGGCGGAAGCGAGAATTATACAACTCGCTAAATAATACCGTAATAACAATTTACTGTGTATCGGAACAGTGATTTCTACACTTTATGCTTTCGAAATATCTTTGCCGCAGGATAACAATTTTATATAAACCATATATGCGTATAACTAAGTTGTTCATTGTTATGAACCTGCTTAATTTATAATATTAATTATTCGAGCAGTGCTTATCGCATAATAAAGATAACAATTTTGAGAAAAAATCACTCCTTCCAACCGCATGTTATTATTCTTCTGTATTCTTTTTTGTTATAACGAAAATTCATTTCTATTTTTTGTTCCAGATCAAAGTAAAAAATAAAAAAACGAAACAAAAGAGAAACAAATGTATGCGTCTGGAAATGTCAGCCAACATGTATGAAAAGTGACGAAAAGTTACACCAATGCTTTACATTATAAAAAGATATTACTTTAATGGTTTACTTCAGGCTGCTTTCTTACAAACGACAACCGTATACTCAGTTAGAATGTCAACTCGTTTGCTACCAACTCCTCGTACAGTTAGTTACAAAAGTATACGAGTACCTGATAAATGTCAAATGTCTGAAGACAGCCAAGATTTCGCACATGCACGATTTCGCACGTTTTATGGTGGTTGATTTATTTAAAAGTTGGCAACGCGAATGAGTCAAAAACACTGTCTAATCTTGACGATAAAAGGAGCACCTTTTTATTTCACAAGCAATACATTTTCTATTTACAATTTTTTCTGCTTTTTCAAAAGTTGTAGTGCAAAAATTAAAAAGTCCAAGAATTAAACTAGTATTTACAATCGATGATAAAATTTAACTTTCTAGTTTCGATTTCATTAACCCTTTGCTGTCGTATGTCTACTCTCAGCCACAAAAACTATTTATTCTTCTTGTTTCTCTTTTATTTTTATTTTTAATTGAAACATATTATTGCTTTACATATATACTAATATTAAAAAGTACTTAATAAATTTTGTTTTGCCTACTTAATCTTGCATATTATGTAGTACTGTCCGTTCAACAAAAATTAATTATGACCTGCATGATACTTACGTATAAACTTGATACGACTGCAAAGGGTTAATTCAATGACTCTAACATTGTGCGAATTTTTTTTAATCATCTAACTCATAATCAAAAAATGTGAATAGGTTAAATAGTGTTCAATTGTACATAACATTGCATTCTGACTAATAGACTGCGGATATTTATGTAAAATAAGATTTGTCTGCATCAGTTGCAAGAAATAAAGAAAAAAAGAGACTAAACAGCAACTTCATTCTTTCTATAATCACTTTAATAGGTTACGAATAATGGTTGAACATTTTTAAATTCCTTAAATTTTTATACTATTTCAAATATAACTACTCAATT
The DNA here is from genome assembly GCF_028453695.1 of Augochlora pura. NCBI lineage: Eukaryota > Metazoa > Arthropoda > Insecta > Hymenoptera > Halictidae > Augochlora > Augochlora pura. The sequence goes on along the minus strand of NC_135774.1, from coordinate 17,232,675 downwards.
ATGCCATAAATTGATCAAATCCGCAGGTTACTGATTAATCAAATCTGCAATAAATGTATCAAATCAGAAAACTACGAATTACGAATACTCAATATTAATAGAAGAAATATCCGACAGGGACGACAAATATACATATAAACAATGTCACTCTCCGAGTCCGACCAACATTTTCACGAACGTGGGATTATTTTCCCGATAGTGATACGATTAATTACATAGCGTTTGTACACCGAGTGTTGCCAGTTGTACTCGTACAGAGCAATGCAACTGATAGATCGTTTGTACGAACGAAGTGACGGAAGTTATCAGGCAACCTAATATTTCGTGTCGCTGCCGGCGAATACGACGGAACGTATTTTACTTAATACGTTCTTATCCTAAAGGTAACACGTATGCGCTATCAGCTTTACTACGTGTTCCGCATTTAAACACATAAATCCAAAGATTCAGCGCTCGCATAAAATTACCCTAAAATTTAACCTCGTCCGCCGGGTATTATCCGTGTTCGAGGTGCGAAACGTAGGCGGGGCCGCGTTGTTCGTTCCCGTAAAGGCGTCGTAACTTTGTTGAACCATTCGCGTTATTTGCTTTATTGCATAATGTTACAATAATTTTCCACGCATCTCGGATTGCGTAACACGGCCGACAAGCGCCGCGTTGCGACAGAGAACACTTCAAAGATGCGCGCGAGCTCGTGTTGAATACTCATGACGCATAAAGGTCTTCTTCTTCTCCTTTTTTTTTCTATTTACCTCGTGTTTCTTTCCCCTGCTTTATCGAAGCGTAATCGTTTCGCGGAGAGTCTCGTAAAATCTATCAACTTTATGCGTCGCGCGCGGTATCAAACCCGGAGGACCGCGAGATTTATGGCTTGCCATTGACGAAGAAATTTCATCGGCTTGTACAACGGCTGTCCACGATTAACAAATAGCATCGTTAACTGACTTGCTACGATTAACAATAATCATCGTTAACAAATCGTTTTACGTGGAAACGCGTCGTCATTCTATGACCGATCCTATTGTCCAATCGATGAAAGATATTCCTCTTTGTCGGATTCCACGGATCGGCTAAATTAAGCGCGTTCAATGCTCCCAAGCTGTTGCGACAGAATCATTCGCTGCTTCATTCTCGAGGAGTGTTGCAAAAACTGTAGAATGTGTTAAGGTCAATATTGTGTTAAGGTATTGAAATGTGAAGGGGGATTTTCCTTTTCGGACGATGATGCTCTTAAAGACAGCTTTCATTAAGGAATCGTCCCTGTGGAAATCGAAAACAGATTTTACAGTATTGGCTTTTTTGCGTTTTATAATTCAATGTTCAGATTTTCACAGTCATTTGCCATAATAAACTATGGATATAATAATAAAATTGATTTCAAGTTTTGTATAATTCTAAACGAGGTTTATGAGATTGATTTTTCTATTATTATAATTCAATGAAGACTCGTCACTTTTGTTGACGCGTTTATTACTATGGTTGGAATTATTTTAGCCATTCATTTTAACCAGGTAAGTATGTTTGACGACTATATCCGTCATGGAGATCTGGCAGAATTTTGTGTCATGACGATTATATCCGTCATGCGTAAAATTTTGTTGCAATTTTATATCTAAATTGTAATTCTGGCAAAAACTAAATTATATTCGTTAATTTTAATATGTCCAAAATGTTTAGAGAACAAGACGAAATGACACGAACAAATAAAAATTATAAATAATTTGAGTTGGATTAATAACTTTCTTCGTCATCGTTTGACTATCGCGACACACGCGACAATAAGGACGTTGCGATGTTCAATTTTCAGACAATTTGATTTTCCTGATATTAAAATCTAAAAATAAAAATAAATGAATATAAATGAATATAAATGAATGTAAATGAATGTAAATAAAAGTAAGTGAAAGTAAATGAAACTAGATGAAAGTAAATGGAACTAAATAAAATGAAACTAAATGAAACTGAATGGAAGTAAATAAAATTAAGTTAAAGTAAATGAAGACATTCAAGAAACAAACAAATTGTCTTACTCTACTAGGAAAATTATTAACCCAATTACACGCAATGCCATTTTAACTCTAAACCAAAAATAGTTTCTCTCACAATAGTGCTTCAGAGTGCACCACTCGACTGCAAACAGAACGAAGATGATAACTATGAAAAAACAACTTTCTGCAAAGAATTATAAAAGAAAGAAATACCTGTGCGTTCGCCAAGCTTCCCAAATCGTGTGTTGAACCCTAACAAAGTATAACACCACAGGCACTTGCCGTCGTCAAACGTCAAACAACCCAACGCGCAGTCACCAATTACGCTTGAAATGCCTAAATTCCGTCGTATTAATCGTGCTAATCGATACGCAATGATTTATCTGTCTCTGCGTAAAATCACGCCGAAATTCCATGCTGGCGGTCAAGGGGTCAACCGATTCCATTAGAATCGTTTGCCGAAGCTTGTTCCAGCGACGTCCTATTATTTATCGTTACGGCGACGACCGGCATCGCGAAACCCGGTCGCGTACGAAAATATAGTTCTCCCGGTGGAATCCGCGGGCGTCGTGACGAGGAAGAGGCGAACAAGAGAGCCGCACCACGGCGGAGAGAAAACTTTCTCTATGACCGTGTTGTTACTGCGATCGAACCGATCGCTTCGATACGAGCAATTAGATGCTCTGGTCTAGTTGCGGTTGCGCAATCCGGGCATACCGGTTGTTGCGCGACCTTTGGGTCTGTCTTGTCTGGTGAGATGATGCGACCCCTAGCCACGGTAGAGGATCTGGCAGCCGCGGAGGATGCGGGACGATCCGATCAGGCCGCGTTCATCAGATATCCAGTACCTGCGGCCGTCCCTCTTTCAACATTCTAGCTTCGATTCGGTGTTTGCGTTCGGACCCCGTCGTCCCGGTACGACTTTGCGAATTACGGATTGCCAGCGCAGAGCTGTCCGCGTGAAACGCGAGATCGTGCCCCGGATTCGAGACAAAGTCGAGAACTACGGGCAAAGCGTGGTAGGACCTCGATTTTAACCCTTTGCATTCGCGGAATTTTCTCTCGCTGCGGATCTAGGGAACGAAAAGTTTCTTTGTAAATTGCAACAGACGAAAAAATCTTGTTTTTTCTTTGATAATGCTATTTTTAAAGAGTTAATAATATATAGATAATTTTATATCTTTTCGATCAGATTGCACTAAACGATTTCAACTATAAGTGCACAAAATCCGTAATCTACTGATCGTCAGTTGACTTACTATGATCTACTATTGCCTTACTGGCAAAACAAATGTACTTGTGAAATAGTAAACATTGGTTAAAATATAAAATGATTTTACATTCGAAATGGTGACTATAGTTAAATAAGATTTCGCATAGAATTGTATTCCTATGTATCGTATGAAACGAAAATTGTTAATCTTTGAAGTACCAGAATTGTGTGCAGATATAATTGTGAATGAGTTGCTTTGCAGAAGCTTTTACAATGTGAAGTGTTTACCATTTTTTCTTTCAGAATGTAGGATAACATTGTTTAATCAATCGTATTTCTGTAATGTAAATTTATAACCTATGAAGAACAGCTGGTAAATACAACGTATCTTATATACCTCGCAATTATTATTCTAAAGGGTTAATCGACTGCCACGTTGACACTATTCTTTTACCAGGCTCTGAAATTAATTTCTATTGCGCTCTATTTAGGTGCACCGTATTTTATTAGTATTTATAAGATACCAAATTGTTAAAATAGCTATGTACAATTTTAGCTCTGTGATGTCGTATTTGCTCGCTATGTGATTTTGATTTTGTAGGATTTTCTGAATTTTCTATATTCGACGGTTGATCATCAAAAATTTGTATGATATACCTATGAGAATTTATAATTACAAATATCTAGTTTAGTCACCGGGAATCTCGTCCTCAATTTATTCATTTGCTTCATTCCAAATTCAGCATTTTAAAAGACTACTTAGTATATATTAGTAGTTCCGGTGAAAGTAAATTAATCGAAGAGTCATAAATCGTTTATATCTATTTCAGTAGTACTAACTCTTATTTGCTTAAATGAAAATTAAAAATAAGTAAAATTGGATAGGGCGATTATATTAAAGAATGTAAGATATGTGCATTAATCGAAAGAATATTAAATCTTATTATAGAACGAATAAAGTTATAATTAAAAACACGACTATGATTAGCATATAATATTTACGCAGTTATAAGAGACATTGAACGATGTATATATTTTCAGCGGATTCACTTTATTAAATTGCAAGCGTACGAACGTAAAAATAGGAGACAAGGTATCGTAATTAATAGACCAATGATTGAATCATTCTAACAGGCGACAGAATTAATTATGGAGACGATACGAGGAATATATTCGTTTCAAGGACAATGTTTAGTCGAATGCGACGATCTTATTCAAACATTATGCATACTTACGTCTAACAACGTCTACTACCTACGCGTTCGGTAGGACCGTCTGACTCGCATATGGCGTCTCCTAAGCTGCGTAGGTCACTCGATATTTAACCTCCATGGAATTTCCTGAGAAGGAGTATCCACGGCAATACCATTGAAATTTTCTTAAAAATTTCTCAAGAAAACTTAATTTATTCCAAATGTGATTAATGCATAGAATCGTAGCCTTAGAAAGATATATCGATGAGATAATTTGGTAAATTAGAAAATTGTTTAAATAAAGTGTACTGAATATCACTTTGTATTTTAATTTATTAAGAATAATTTATAGTTTCATTCAACTATGTTTAATAAAATTTAATAGTATAATTAGTAATAAGTAATATCGGACATACGCACATATGTATAAAAATGCTGCATTTGCTACATAAACCATTCAATTGAAAATATTACCGAATAAATAAATAACTTTCGCATTTGAATGAATTTAAGATTGCAGTGTAATTCTGAACAATTTCTGCTCTTAAATATACAAATAAATAACGTATTTTTCCTGAACATGTTTCTTGAATTGTTTTTTCGAATTCCAATAGAAGTTCTATACCGTATCTTATATTTCTACGATACTTACGTATGGAATTTATTATTTATTCGTAAATTATTCTATGTTTACAATAATGATCGGTTTACGATTCTACATTATTAGAACATTTCACATGATAATTTATAAATATCATGCACCGATATACAAATTTCAATCACACAAATCCAAATAACAATGATAGCACACAGTTTATTATATATTATTATTATTATTTATTATATATTATATATATTATAGTTTATATATTAATAGAGAAAATATAAAGAAGGATATAAATAAGCATATATCTTATATTGTATTTTCGAGTCCTCGTCTCGCGTCATAAATAATACCGAGATAGTCAGACCTCGTTAAATCATTATTTGACATTATTTTTCATACAAACACATCTGAAAAAATGCATCCTCTTCTTTTCATTCAATCCCGTCCAGGAAAATATTACGACTTTTATTGTACCCTCCGCGGCGCCGGAATAATGATTCGACGGGCATAGCAACCCTTTCATTAGTTTTCCGAATTTGTCATCTCACCCCAGTAGCACGTAGCGGGATCGAACGTTGGTGGTGCATGAATTACGATTTTAGTGATTAACCCGTGTCGCGCGGAGGCCCATACGAGCACATTCGTATGTAAATCTCGCTTTTTCTTGCTCGTCGTCCGTGCATCACTGTCCTTTTACGTGTAATGTATGACAAGCCTGAACTGATGTCGGTCAATGGTTAATGACGTCATAAGTCTCCTACACCGAACACGACCGTAAAATGTACCCATATATCTCACTCGGGTCCCCACGGTTTCCTTTATCCGTTTCTTTTTCTATCGTTCGTACGGGGCTGCGAGCGAGATGCATGCAGCCGGTCTCCTAACCGGAGAAGACTATGGAAGCAACAGTTCGAACGCAGATAACGAGCCGGAACGTGGAACGGGTATGAACGAGGCATTATGTTCCATGTTACATTAAGATATGTGAGGATATTATTTACGACAGCGGAAACGGGGCGCCAAGGTTTTCAGTGACAGTCGTGCGTTTGATGCGACCCAGGCTACGTGTATTACACCGTGGTACGCCACAAACGAAAATTGTCGCATTTCTTGGACGTAGTTGGTAATTAGCAGACCACGGATTTTATGCATTTTTAATACAAAAAGGAGGGGTGGATCGAATTTTAAGCATTTGGAGAATTTAAATGAGAATCAAATTGCACTCGTTCATGCGGCGCAAAAACAACTTGGCTCGGTTTAGGTTTAGAAGCTGAAAAAGGCGAATTAAATGCTTACTTATTGATTTTATAAAACATAATTAAAGCGAAGGTCTCTAATGTAATCAAATGTTTTTATTAGTTGACAATAAGTTATCGCTGAATGCAATCATTTTCAGTAGACACTGCCGTCAAATATTCGTCACAGAACGCTTTGACTAATCAAAAACGATTATCGACTATTCTTGTTGAGAAATAAAGTATAATTAAAGTAGTCAACTTTATATTTAGTTTGTAACATATTAATCATCATCTTCGTTTGAAATTACATTTGAACGGAAGAATGATCTGTAATCTTCTTCACATGCTTGATTTATAAAATTCTTATCTCCATTATTGAATTTCTGACACTGACCAACCAAAATTTGTTGGCGTTAATTTATTGGATAATATCTCGATAGAAAGTTTTACTGTTGCGTCAATTTTTATGCAAAATAAAAATTGCTTACATGAATTGTGTCACACAAAATTCAAACAAAGATACATTCTTCCTCTTAATATTTCCAATACATTAAAAATAATATGACAAGTTTCTTACATTCTTCTAATTAATTTTATTTTTCACTGTTTTATATTTCACTTAATAATGATTTTACTGATGTGAGCTCCAATATTATTATATAACTTTTCAAGTATATTAAATATGTTTCGCGATTAAGAAAAATAAATAAAATAAAAGTAGAAACTAAAATTTAACCTATAGCTACTGTGAACTCTAATATTATTATACAATTTTTTAAATATTAGATACCTTTCGCGATTATTGAAATAAATCAAATAAAAATAAAATAAATAAAGTAGATACATATAAAAATGTTAGCATACTTAATCAACCTATAATAACGAAAATGATTACGGTCGAATGACCAATTTTAATTGCTTTTTTATTTTTAACTTTGACTAATTGTTTCTGACAGATTATCATGAGCTGAACGAGGAACTTTATCTGTAGATCTTTATCCGATATCTTTTTTGTAATTCTCATACGCAGTTGATATGAACATGCATTTGATGTGACTGTGCAATTGATAATAATGTGATTGTATGCATTAATAACACAGAAGAATAGGTGCAGTTTTAAACAGCGAAAAGATTAGAAGAAACTAAGCATACTGCTCAATTGATTTCCACTTATTGAAATTATGAAAAAAATAGAAAATATATTTTACTTTGCACGAAGACTTGCAATATAGTAATAAGTGGTCAATCTTTAAAAAATATTGCAAAATTCGGTAGATTCCGATGCAGATTTCATTTCGAATTTACAAACAAGTATCGATCAGTCAAAAAAAGTTCCTTCAACTTCAGCTTGTACAGGCTTGTTAATAAAATTGTAAATTCGCAAATTTGCATAGACTTTCGCAGATAAAATTGCTAATAAAAGTAATCAATTACTATTCGGTGTTCTATAAACCAGTTTACCGTTATGTGAAACAAAACGGTCCGAGCGTAGTCGTTAAAATAAGCTACAATAAAATAATAAATTAATTTACAAATGGAAACATGACAGAAAAGTGTGCAGGCATTAAGGTGAATTACAAATTTCCGTCGAATCAGCAGAAGCTAAAATACAGGGTGTCCTGGAAATCGTAGTACAACCGGGCAGGGGGTGATTCTACATAAAAAAAGAAGAAAATATTTTGGTATAACATTTTTTTCAACCGGAGCTCCGTTCTCGTGATAATCGACTTCAAAGTTCGTTCAACTTGTAAACGATTTACTACAATTTGCTTGTCAGAATCACCCATTGCCCGGTTGTACTACGATTTCCGGGACACCCTGTATATACGAACGTGCTCTGTTCCTCGCGAAATCGAGTCTTCGACTCGCCAGTTTTCAAGCATTTTATATCGCTTTCGCAGGATGTTAATCCCCCCGACAGCATGTACCGATCAATTCTTTGAAAGCAAGATTAATCGGCAAGGATAATCTGTCAGGATTAGCTAATCGCGATCGTAATTTATTTTACTATTGCGCAACGCGAGACTCTATACTGTGACATAATAGCGATTCATTGTTATTGAGAAGGTTTAACGCGATAATAACATAAACAACACAAATTTACGGCGGCAATAATGAAATCGCATCGACAGTGAATTAATTATTTAATGAAAACTGTGCTGCAGATCGTATCGATCAGGCTGTTGCGAGACTAAATAATAAGAACTTTCAATGGAAGGTTCCGATAGACAGCGAAGATTTATGGCACGGTAATTCAATATTTCGCATCGGCGGATCTTTAATTATTCCTCATCAAATTAATACGTATTTTAATTATAATAACAATAAATGATTATGGGAAACGAGAGATCGGGGTTGTAACGAGCGAAATCGTCGAAAGAGGAGGCAGAAGTTCAACTTAAAATACCTAGATTTATTCATTCGTTGTTAACGTTCGCTGCGAGCGTTACATCGTTTGGCAATATTACAAATATACAATCCGGCACATCATTATCACGAGCGAATATATCAAGTAGCTTCGTTTCAAAACTGTTACGAATCTATCGTTCCTAATCGCTAGAAATCGTACGAGTATTCGAAACGAAGAACGAACATAAGCGTATAGACTTATAGCTAGAGAATCATAGTCGCGATGGATCGCTGGGTGTTCTACGAACCCGAAGAGACCCACCGTCGCGTCAATCGTGTCCTATTTCTACTGTGCAATCCGCGTTCGACGTTCAAGCACCTTTCTTCGACTTTCGCCAAATTTCCTTTCGAACAACGAATACAGTCTCCATATTCATGTGCGACCAACAGGCTCTCCGCCTTTCGACGAGGAAGAATCCGTCGCGCACGAAGCACTCGAAACATCATCGGAATCGTATTTAGTCACATCAAATTTCGATATAATAAAAATAGTAAATATTCAATTAATAAGTAAATATTCAATTGGCGAAGAACAACAATTCAATGCATAGCATGAAGTGATTCAGTTGAAGTCTAAAATTCGGCACTTGTTATAACTAGACCGTGATCTTTATGCAAATTCTCGTTTCCATGCGTCGTTTTACAAAAATAAAAAATAATACAGTGAAATACAAAAAGAAAACGTAAATGTTATTAGACAATCTACACGTTCCGTTACATTTGAGAAATCAGCACGCGATGTAAAAGCATAAAGATTCGCGATCTAGCTAAGCGTTACTTGACTTTATCTTATAACTTTGCAAATAATGGCATCATAATACAAGGCAATAGAATAAAACTTGTCAAAGAAATTCTAAAGAATTGTCTACGTTGGCGGGTGTTCCACGCTATTTGTATCGACTAAATACTCATCCGAAGTAAAGTAATTCGTTGTTAGCGGGTGCTTGCTCGATCACGGATCGTCTAGTTGACCAGATTCGACGTGCTCTGCTCAGGATGCGAGGCGATGTACTCCAAAGCTTTCAGAATTCCAGCCGGGATTGGAGGAGGAGTAGGAAGATGATCGCCCTTTGGCTGGAAGCCATTCTCGTCAGCGACATAACTCAAGGCTACCGGGGATCCGTCATCGAGAGAGTAGCTGTACGATCCTTGAACGGCGATCACCGAGTTCGTCTCGTTCACCTGCTTCAGTTGGCCGTGTTCTTCGGCTTTGATGCCGTTCCCAGTTTCGTAGCTGAAAGCGTACGAGCCATCCGGGTTCGGACCGTCGGCCGTGTACGCAAGTATTCCGACGGGCGTAGAGTTGTCCACAGGAGCGGCCATCGCGGAAACCGCGAACAGGGCGAAGACGGTGCAAGCCTGGCAACAGATTATTTTTTAATTAATTGTAAGCCGAATGAATAGATTTATTTTTAATTAATAAACCTTAACAAAGCGAGCTCTTCTAGGTTAACGTGCCGATTGACAGGCAATTTTTGGAATTTTTTCTTACAGACTGGAAATTATAATTTTGTATTTGTATTTTGAGTTTCAATACAGAAACAAGTAATTGCTCACACTATAACCAATTTTTGTAATAATAATTATTTATACCTTTTCATCTGTTCATTTCATTGCATTTTACCCTTCGAATATTCAATACATCTTAAAAGTTACGAATATAATTTTGTTTTCAGTAAAATTGCAATACGAGCAGCAAATTGTAACTACTTTTTACATGTGACAAGTTGGCTTGTAATGTAAAAATGTGGCAAAAAACAGCTAAATGGTTGAGAATAATTTGAAGAATGTACTTGAATTTTTTTATACAATTGTGATGATTTTTGTGAAAGTCACAGCGAACAGCGTTATTGCTAGTGAGCACGATTTTGATTATTTTTAGAGATTATATATAGAAATATGTTTCAGAGTATGTTCGAAACTTTTGAATTTTTTTATTATCGGTTATATTGGTTATTCTGAGAACATGTGTCGAATATATGAAACTGTAAGAAAATGTAAAACGAAAGACACGATTCGTAAGCAATTTTGTTAATATACTGTGTTAATCATTGATTGACTCATGTCATAACAGTAAATGTAAAAGTCATATTTTCCTTGGATGTATCAAGTGTACTTCTGTTTGCTATTTACGCGTGAGATTGAACTTTCAACCTACTTGAATGTTTTAAAGAGGTTGTAGAATTTAAGTAGTCCTCGTGCAAACATTGTCTTTCTAGTAATAAGGACAATAAAATTTAAGTTAAGATTATACTGTTTTACAAGTGAGATTAAGTTACAGTTTCATTACCAACTTAAATAAAAAGTATTTCATTAAATTCCTAGAATGCTCGTTTATTTAACGCAAATATAAATGAAAAAGATTGCATAAAATTCAACTAATTTACTTGAGCCACGATATTAAAAAAATGATAAATAATGCTAATATAAATATCAGAAAATGTGTTAACAAATTATTTCGCAACTGACACGTCGTGAACACACAGGATATTTTTGAGTCTACAAGCAAACATGTTAAAATGCCGCATGCAGAAAACGTGTTATATGTATTGTTACGGTCTTTGTAAGTTACCGAGTGAACAAATTATTCGCCGTGTTAGCCAATTGACACGTTGCAACTGTGAAAAGTTTGCGAAGTCCGTAAAACTCGGTGTTGACGGAATGATGAAACATTTTCGTCAGTCGTACCACCAAATGATCCGTTACTCTTCGTGAGACTTACCAAAGTGTTCATGATGATCAGAGTTGTTTTCTCGTTGTAAAGAGCAAGTCTAACGGGCGGGTTTATATACCGCTGCCGAAACCTTGCGAGGTGCGAGGACCTCCCTCTCATTGATAGATTTCTGGCCGAAGCTTAGACACCGGCAAACATTACGAAATTTTCAGGGGGGGTCTAATAGAGGGGCACCTCCGTCCACTGACCACGGCACAGACACGCGACGTCTCGTCAACGTGTAGCACCGTGTCCTTACGAGGCACGTTCATGAAATTTCATCGAAACAAAGTCGCATTCGCATCGTTTCGTTAATCTGCGGTTAAAGAAAGTACCTGCAACCTCGTTACGTGAGTATAAATTAAATGGTTTCAAGCGTGTTCAATATTTTCTTCGAAGAAGTTAAGTTTTCATGGGTACTCTTTTATTTCGATTTTATTTAAAATTGCCTGCATATTGATGCAAAATTTCATGAGAGACGTAACACTTTGAGACATATTTTTTATTTTATTAATCATGCCTGCATATACTACTGGATTGATCATAAGTATAGGCTGCGGATTTTATACATTTATGATAAAACTCAGTTGATCATGTACAAAACAGTAAAAATATTTAAGCAATTTTAAAACATTGTTGGGTTCTTGTCAACTTATTTAAACAATTCAGAAATTAAATATATATCATCGTAGCTCCTGCATCTTGTAAACAGTGTAGAGATTTTTTATTTCGCATAATCCACAGTCTAATCATAAGTAAGCTACTGATCTGTATGCATGTATAACATAATCACATTTATCAAATGCAAGAAAACATAAATTGATAAAATTCAATAACATTTTCATTTTCTTTTCTCCAATGATTATGTCTTAGTTGACAAAGAAAACTTCTCTTGAATTATAATTTTCGTAAAATGAAACATAAAGATCGGCAATTTTGTTATTACGTATGTAACAATTTTAAACTCGAATTTAAATCAAACATTGGAGTTTGGAAAATTAAATTTACGTTTTGATATTTTTCAACATGCATACTCATATTTTTTAAAAAAAATTCGTTACTAGATTACGGTTACTAGATGCGAAATACAAATTTTCTGCGTTAATTATAGAAAAATGAGCCGAATATAATTTTCTTCCTTTTTTTTTTTAACTGTTTCAATAAATTGAGATAAGTACACCGACATACTTAATTCTTTTTATCTTTTCATTGTTTTCAGTTTCGCCTATCCATTTGTGTCATAAAAACTCATTACATTTTCCAAGTCGTCCAGTGTTTTTATCAGATCAGTTGATAAAGTGTAATGTACAGACGGTGCACTAAAACCTGAAATACTTTTGAAAATTTTCCAAACACGTCACATAAAATTCGATTGTGAAAAAGTGGACGTTCAATCTCTTAAATAACAAAGCTTTCTTATCTTCGAACAAAAAAGGAAGTTTCCAATGTGGAACGATTACAGTATTATTGAGAGGTGAAATTCGCTTGTGAAAAACAGTGGAGCAGAGTGTATCTACAAACAAACGCGGTACGCGTAACCCTTCTGCGATTAAAATTAATTATATAATGTTATTTGCTTGAGATCACCTAATGAATTGAGTTTTCGACGCACATCTTCTTAATTAAATACATAAGAGATTTTGTGCACGGATAGGCCGAGTGTGTAAAGAAAAACCAATTTGTTTGAGTGGTTTCAATGAAAGTTTATTTCATCAAATATACATGCAGCAGCGTCAAAAGGAATTAAACATCCGGCTCTCTAAGTTTACCCGGTCGATTAAATGCATCCAATTTTTAATAAAACATCGAGCAAAAGCCTCGCGCGTGTGAATCGAATTATAAGAAGTTATTAGAATGAGAAGAATACAAAAGTCCTGGTGGAACAATCGATTCCAAGAAAACGCGCAAGAAGGTGTTGAAGGAGAGACGAAAGAAGAGAAATGTCACTCGTCATACTTTTAAATCAATGCCGAAGGTCTGCCAAATATGGAATCCGCTTAAAACGCTTCCATTGACCCGGTGATCCCTTTGTGCGAATTTTCGTATTTCGCGTGCGCTATAAATTCAGCCCTGTAACAAATCTCTGGAGCCTTGGGTTCAGCACGCGAACCGAATACATAAGTCAATCTATCTCTGCTGGCGCAAGGGGACCGACTGCCAAAATTTTTTTGCAGGAAGCGTGCATCGGTCGCACGCTAATTTTTATGCGTTCGGAATCGCGTCACATTTGACTACCGCGAAGTGTAGGCCGACGTCGTCCTTGTTTCTCCGTCACCAAACCGAGTAAAAGTTACTCCAACGGAAGATTTCCGTTTATTTCGCCGTCTTTGGATGCTTCTAGGAATCCTTGAATATTCTGGCCGGCCGTATAGCTCTGCCGAACTTCGGTAAGCCGAATTGCAACAGCTAACACGTCTTCGGATTATGAAGGTTTCGTCCCACCATCGACCGAAAATGATTAACGAACTATAGCTAGAATTACGGAAAGTATACGGAAAGTGTACGGAAAGTAATATCAAATTGCTTATGTTTTTCAACATTCTTCACTGAAATGTATTTTTATTTTACGCTTTTCGATTTATACCTTTTCGTTATCTCTGTTAGAAAATTTTAATACACTTCTGTTCCGCGGGGTTTTCATAAACTTTTAATTATTGTTGGTACAATGTCTTACTGACAAACATAATCGTTTTACAGAAATTTCAACCATTGTGTAATTTTAACTTTTGATGCATAGCTTAAACGTAATAATGAGACAAATTTTAAGTAAAAAAATAAAATGCAGTTCGTGTTTTACATATTTTTAGTATTACTCATTGTTATGAAATGTAGATTTTAGTTTTAGTTATACAATGAATAATCAAAGTCTTGATAAATTTCGTTTTATCTATTTGACAATACGAGTTTAAAGAGTAGCATAAAAAAAGATTTTATGTTCATGAGTAATTTATTACGATATAAAAATAATAAAATGGAAACGTTAATTATTTGTCAATAAATAATACTGTAGAAGAAACGAAAATCGCATAGTTAAAAATATATTGGCACAGCGCTGAGTTGTATAATAGTTGTACACATAGGAGCGTCAGGCTCTTAAAGAAGCAATAAAAAATCCATTTATAAGTGATGGAATTTTATTCAGTCATATCGTCACATTATCTAGAAATGATATTTATGTCCCGATCATTGAGGTAATTTCGCTAATTTAAGGACTAAACAATCGAGAGCTAGTTTCTCATTAATAAGGGGAGTAGAAACAAAGTTTTAATGTTGATGAAACTAAATCCACACAAATGAATAGAAAATTTTAATTAAATTCTAACCGATTGAATATTAAAGTTACCAACACCGTCAAAATTTCAACAAAATCTGTAGCCATTTTTACTTCATAACAATGTTAAAAAATTTTAATAAAATCTTCGATGTGTATACATCGGATACAAATTGCAACGATTGACATCGACCAATTGCAATTCCTTCATAACTTCTTTTACACGTTGTTTAATGAACTAATTCCCCCAATTTCTCAAGAAAATTCGAGACATTCCAAATGTTAAGCAGTCATTCTATTTTGAAAACTATTTAATTATTAACAAAAGTAGTTACATACATTTATCCACTCTACATTTTTGGTTTCGACTGGATTTATTAAAGATTCATTAAATCTGTCTGGCTTCCCAATACCGGGTTCGAAGCTCGAATCGTTGAACACCGTAATCGTTTCACCATACAGTAATAAATCTTCTGAGAAAAGGGAAGAGATATTCAAAGGGTCTGACACGCGTAAACGCGGGATGTCCTTAAGAACATTCAAGTCTTTTTCCCAAGAGACTGATCGAAACTGAAAGTCATCGGACCGGGTAAATATAAAGAAGGAACACGGATAAAGAAGCATACGTATATGGTATTCATAGTTAAATTTGGCAATAGAACAACGCCTCTGGCAGGGCATTTAAATATTGACGCTTGATCCTTCGACATTTGAAGACATTAGCGGAACAAACGATTCTTTATGTTGAAATCTTTGATTATTAACAAAAAAAAAAGAAAGAAAGGGAAACCATTCGGCTGCTTTACGACATTTTTTTAACATCGTTTCTTCGATCGATTTCGATTGTGTAAACAAATGAATCCGCAGTTCATTGGGAAACGGCGTTTTGAGTCATCTGGCAGACTTCGCGCATGATTATTTGCCAATCTTCGTTTTACTGTCGGTAAGACAGTGTTTAAAGACTGGTTGCGTATATTAAAGGGGCCTGGGTAATAATACGACTATCTGTACTTTCTTTTTAGCAAAAAGAAATGGAATGCATTAATTTTTTTGCTAATACAATTTCGCAGATTTCGATTAATTCTCATGTCATTAAAATCATTGAAATGAATTTTTGTATTATTAAATTGAACTTTTGTTTAATTGAAATAAATTTTTGTTTTATTAAATTGAACTTTTGTTTATTTGAAATGAATTTTTGTTTAATCGAATTGAACTTTTGTTCCATAAAATTGTTTTCTTTTTAATCAAATTGAATATTTGTTTAATTCAACTGTATTTTTATTTCATTGAATCGAATTTATACAATTGTGTGTTAATTGTAGTTAAAGACTTAACAAATTAATAAATCATTCTGTATGTTAGCTTTAATGTTTAACAAAAATGTAAAAATTTTAAAATACTTCATAATTTTTAAATGTAAATTATTACGACAATCGACTGCAATTGGAGGGAAGAATTTTAATTGGCAATTAATTATTGGTATTGAAATGCATATCGTTTGATGAAATATATAATACTTAACTAATCGTATATAACCTTTTTTATTCGCTTTAATGCATTAAATATAACAGTATCTTTTTAAACTTTAATTCCTACGCCAGCATAATGAGAAACAAATTATGTATATGTTTCGATATAATTAAATCAATGGTTTAACTCTTGTCCACTTATATGAGTCAGTAAAATCGATATGGAATAAAAATCTGTTGAATATTCTATCGAATTATAAATAAAACTCAAAGTGTATTAATCTTTTCATGTTCTGTACAATGATAAATGTTAGGATTATTTTGGAAAATTTACATAATCTACTATTTTAATCGTTACTTTATTATTCACATTGTTTGGTTTGAATTTGTTAACGTTAATGTAATCAGTTCCTATTTAACTTTATCTTAGTGTACTTAGAATTCACTGAAAACAAGAAGTTGATTATATTGAATATTTCTTTAGTTTGTTGACAATAGAGAAAAATCAATTCTCATTGAACTTAAAAACATTAAAATTTGTAGGTATATTTTAAAATATATGCGAGTTGTATCATTTATTTTATTGAAATTGATTTAATAATTATGAGTCTTTCATTTACGATTTTTATACATGGATATCTTTTTTAAAGGAAACTCATCACAGTCAACAACGAGGAAGTTTATAGTGTCGTATTAACAATTATATATATATATATATATTATTTTTTATTACTTTTAATTTTTTTATTATTATATGTATATTACAGTAATAATAAAGAACACGGAGAAATTGTCAATTTATTCATGGCATTTAGGAAACGATCAAGTTCCAATTTATATCGTTGTCGTCGCCCATAACGCAATTTACCATTTAAGATAAAATCTTTATCCGAAATCCACCTACGCTTCTAACTTTCTTACAATTTATAATGAAGCTCACGAATTCTTTAACGTCATCGTTCAGCATAAATCCTTTTCAATCCTTACGCGTGTGTGCACGATTGCCAAATATACAGGGTGTCTTACATAAACGTATTACCGTCTGGTTCCCGATTTACCTTCATATTCGTAAAAGTTTGTCATATAAATAATTTTGCATCGAATATTTACTGTCGATTTCATAGGCGTCGGAGCGACGCATGTAAATAATAGTTAATGCGACGACGATACGTAATAGTGAAAACCATAAAAACTGTGTAATGTCTTGCAAAATCATCTAAAGACTAGAAACATCTACTAATTCATTTTTTATTGGAGTAGCTGGCAAAAGGTTAATATGCTTCAAAAAGAAATAAATCGAAAACGAAAGTATAGAGAAACAGAATATACATTAATTACACGCTGTGATTTTACAATCACAAATCGTTGGAGTAATTCATGCAAATTATAACGTTTGAAAGTATCCCAAAATAATACGCTATATTTAATAAATGATGACAATAATTGGAAACATTGAAATATTTATTTGCATCGACCATCGCGTATTTAAACATTTATCTCACTTGAACACTCCATATTATTTCATTTATGCATGTATATTCCTACTTAAACACAATATTTTTTTAATCGTATTTCCGACATAATGTATTAATTCTAGTTATTAATACGTTTATCATTTTATGTGATCCATGGCGAATAAAAATATTGCACCCTGACATTAAATAAAATATTCTCGTTACTTCTCACCATAATCGACTGAATCACACACTATAGAAATTTTGTCGGAATTTGTTAAAAATAGTATATAATTTGTTAATATTAGTAAATACATAAATATAACTAACGCAATACATATGAATTAAATGCTAGGAAAGTAACAATAATAAATGAAGTAACAATAATAAAATCTTCACAGAAGTGCATCTACAAAATTAAACAAACATATTCAATTTTATTCATTAGCTTCCTTACTATTCAAAATTTCTACAGATGTCAGAAAATCATTTCGTTAACCTTGACGTGACAAATATCCCATAAATCTAATTCGCGATTACCTAAAAAGTTTCTTGCACAATAATCGCTGATACTTCTCGCACACGCGGTAGAATCCATATCGATGAATTAAATGCACCGATGAAAATTGATAACAGACTCGAGGAGGCACAATTTTTCACGCTCATTAAGCGGCGATAAAAAGAGGGTCACGCCGCTGGTCGAAGGTGGATCTGCGGAGTACAAGTGATAAATTATCGTAACCCGTCCTGCACGCGGTTCTTTAATCGCCGGCTACGTAACGTTCGCCCGAAAGAACTTAAGGGAGTTGTCGGTGCATCTACCTCGTGAAAGTAAAAATACCGTGTATAGTATTTAGGTTAGCGAGATGACCGTCGTGATAAAAATTATGGCGCGGTCTCTAGCGATGGGACCAAGTCTTTACGTGCGCACTTCGTAAAACAAATATGACACGTTGTATGGTTGTTAATTGAAAAGTACCGGTGTAATTCAAGTGTAAATGGGTCGAGCATGATCCTTGATCCATCTTGGGACTGAATTTAATTTGTACACCCTCCGTATAAGTGAAATAACGAGGAGAATAGATTGGTTCAAGCTCTCAATCCGTGTTCACTCGTTACAGCCACATTAAAATCGATGTACAACTTCTCGCAAGGAGAAATATATTTCCAGGTTGTGACTCTTAACAAAAATGTTTTCGCTAAGACGTATCATCTACCCGAGCAAATTAAGCTCTTCTTGTATTTGTTATTTTACTTTAGCCATTCTAAACATATTCGCTTGTTTCACAGACGGATTACGATTTTATGTAATATGAATAAATGACTAAAATACGTTTCGAATACTCTTTTCTGTGTTCAGTACAATACTAGGTACAATAAACAATGGCAATTAATATTTATAAGTGGTATTTTAGTTCAAATGTAAACATTTTATTGACAGACCTATAGAAACAAGTAACTGTATCATACAATATTTTAAAAAATCGTATAAATTGTATATTTATAATGTATTCTAATAAATATATTAAACTCTAAATATTCACGTAATACAAACAGTTTTATATATTTTATGTATAATATCACTCAAATCTTTACGCATTTATGCAATCGCAAATTTTCAAAATACAATCTCTATTTTAGTTTTAAAATAAAAAATTGTCTGGTTATTCTGTTATTCCTATTTGTATAGAATAATCATATTACATATGATTAAAACTGTATTTTTTATCATTTCTTTATACACTTTATGTGTACTTGTGTAAAGCAACGAAGAACGTATTTTTATTGACATGTTTTAATTAAATAATCAAAACTGTTTTAAAGCGTGATTACGAGATTGGTCTGCCATTAGTTGATCCCATCGCTAGTGTCTTCCAACACATGTTAGTCAGCGATACTGCCATCGACGGTACCGGTCCAGGAAGAATCAAAGTACAGCCGAAAGGCCCCGAAACGATTTTCCGTATTGAGCCTCGTAAATTGTTCCGATAATGGCGGCCAGTATTTATTAGTTAGAGCCCGCGGCGTTCCGCGTCTCGCTTGCTTTAATAATTCTGTAATTCCTGTGATACAACACGCGGCTCGAAGGTTATTCATTTTTTCCATTTTGCCTTAATTACATGCCTGTAATACGCCGAACAAGTAAAAGTTTCATCGGGATATACGGATCTGACGAATCGATGCAATTAATAACACGTATCGGTTAATATATGCTACCATCGAAAAGTTTCGCAACGGTCGACGATTTTCATAATAATTTCATTCGTGACGTTTTGTTGCGTTGCAGCAAAAGTATCGATAATGACAGTATTGTTAAGGCTGTTACGGTTTTTTAATCAGAACCACTGCTTTCTTTCAAACATGGTCGGAGTCCATATTTTTAGCAGACGGTGTATCTGATTCCATAATTCAAAATTTAAGTATAAAGCTAAATCAATATCGAGAAAGTTCACTGCGCACAGTTTTCATTACCCCTTATTATTTCAGTTTGATTAACGGGAATAGCAATTATAGTGAGTTCATTGAGACGTTACTTTTAACGAAAATGAAAGCTAAGATACGAGAAGTATGATTCATTCAATATTTAAGGAAACACAGTCTAACTCTACAAGCACGAAATACATTTTTAGCAACATATTTTGCCATTATATTATATGTATAATGCTTACTATATGAATACTTCACACCATTTTGGTGACACGTTGGACAATAGCTTCGTGAAAGTATACTTTTGAACGTAGAAAAAGATTCATTGAATTAATTTATAGAATCTTGATTTTTTCATTCAAATCTGACAAAGTATTATTTGAAATAAAAATAAATAATAACTATTTGATTTTAGATCCAAACATTAAAAACTTCATAATTATTTCGCATGTTTATAAAATAAGATAAAATAATATTATTTTTTAAACAAATAACGCAAGCATGGAAATAATTATCAGACAAAATAGCATATTATTTAAAATGATGTTTCAAACAATGTCATTGATTCAAATGTGAACAGGATTGCATTGCTGAAATTTTTGCAAAATATCCCAAATTAAACAGCTTCTACAATCATTGCATTGATCGAGCGAAGATGTGAAGTAACGCATGTTTGCATATAGATGTGCACACATGTACACACAGGTAAAAAAGGTAGTATACACGCGTATTACACGGTAGATACGATGTGCCAGCGTGTAATTCAATGTTGTCGTTAGTAGCACGAATTATCCCCGTTCCCTTCGGTGAAGACAAAGACAAATGTCTGCCGTTAATGTAACAAGAACAACGAAATTCCGTGTTTAATGAAGACAGATCGTTCTCTGGTAAACAAGATTCAACTAATTCCCGAGTATCATCATCGCGTCTCGCGTGTTCGGTTCGTACGATTGCGTCACGGAACCGTTACAATACGAAGATGATCAACCTTTTATGAAGTGTCAATATCTAACGTTCCATCGTTCGACGGCTATGCAGATTTCGTCCTTCGTGAACAGCACGTTATTACCTTTCGTTTCGTGGCCGGGCGATCTTCAAGTTAGTTACAGGGATCATAAAGTTCTATCGTGACGATCTAACGTGATGGGCCAATAAATATCCCCAAGGGGACGTCGCGCTTCGTTCCCTATCGGACATCGTACACGCTCCCGGAGATCCCACACGCAGGTATCCAAAGTTGCCGCGAATAATTGCAAAGATAGCGACCGTCCGACGTTCGTCCCGATCATGACGAAACTGTGTGACCGAGTCATTCACCTTGGGATCGGCCTTCGGTTTTATGGCCACTCATTGGTTTTTTTAATTGTCTAATTATATCTACGACGCGGCATCTTCTTACCACTCGTAACAACGATAAATTTCTCTGTGTCCTCTGTATCAGGTGAATTTATCGTTGATTCATTTCCATAAATTAATCTATTCTATATACAGAGTCGTACTTTCAACCAAGTCGATTCATGATAATGAGCTTATTGTCGCACAGCTATAGCCGAATTATATAATCAGAAGAGAATAATTATGAGACTAATAATACGACATAGGAGAAAGATTTGTATTGTGTATTAAATTTTTATTTTACCTTTTTATTTTCAATGTTTCAAATTTCTTTCCTACGGCTTTTTTTTTATTTTCATCGTTTCTTCGTCGTATCCATTAAATAAAACAATAATGCAATATAAGCATAGAATTGTAAAACGAATTTATTGGGCTCATTTAAAGTTTATATTGTATTATATATTAACGCTTATTTAAATTATATAATATTAACACCTATTATTATATTATTCCTAATATTATCTCAAAAATAACTGACTAAAAGAAAAAATTCTAATTTATTTATTTCGTAAATAGCTATTTTGACTTAACCCCCTGAATTATTAATTATCCAACGTTTAAATTTTTTGCCAATTACTGACTCTTTTTATGTTCTCTATCATTTTTATGTTCTTCGTTATTAGAGGCCTCGAACTATTTTTGTCTTAATTGCGTCACTGTATGGAAAAAAATAACATATACGTTTTACATAAATTATTTCAGAGTTCGCTGCCCGTGGGATGCTTGCTCGTCATCTACCTAGTCATATAAAAAATATTAAATATCATGATATCAATCTCGAGTAAAATTACGCTTGAAGTTCACGTTCTATATTTTCAAGTTCGTGTGAATGATTTCCTGGGAAGACGCGGGTCCGTCCTCGTTGAAGGTTACAAAATGGCTGGAGGCGTTTCATGGTAAATTGATGATCGCTCCTACCAATAAATACAATTAATGTTTGATAATTCATTCGTCTATGTATCGCAAATTCTATTCGATTAAATTCGATTAAATTGTATGGCAGTTTTCAGCTTTCAAAATCAAACCCACAGTATTAGTGTTTAGAATCAATAAATAATAAAAAATAAAGACACTAGCGGAGACTAGAACAAACTTAATATTAACTACTGATATGTACTGAATTGGAAAGTTGAGTTGTTGTTATTACAATTTTTACTATTACAATTAGTACATTACATTATTATTATTACAATTAATACATAACATTATTATCATTACTATATTATTATTATTACAATTAATTTTATTTTCTAATGAACATTAATAATACCACAAGAACAATTTTCAGCGTACAAATTTTTACTTAAAATTATATATGTTCATTATTATTACATACAATATTGTTCATTACGCACAAGACTGCATGATGCAATAAGTTTAATTTCTCATCTGCCTTCCATATTAAGATAAATTTTATATTAAACGTAAAAATATTCTTATTGGGATTTTAAATGGTTGGCAATCACGCTTATTAATAAATCCAAGAAACAAGAGGCACGGTTTCTGGTTATCTCCGCGTTCTGGGTTATGCATGATACCTTCAAGTATTTTATTAAAGTGCCTCTTTATATGTTAGAATATCAAATATATGAATTTTCCATGCTCCACTTATAATTCAATACACGAACCAGGTCCGTTCTATTGAATATTCGACAGCAATTGACCAATTCATAACACGAAGATCTATTTAACAGTCAAATTCACTTAAATTATAGAATTTTCAATAATAACACGGATCTGTTTGCAACAAAATCTTCCAAATTACTAAACTAATTCTACAAAGCGAAGATAATTATTGTAAAAAACATGATGAATTGATACGATAGAAAATGATTCAACTCGTTGTTATAAACTCAGTATTGTAACTTGCAGCTTTCCGAATACACTATAATTTAGATACTGAAGAAATATAAAATTTAATTAATCGTCCACGAACTCGTTAATTTTGTATAATAATAAAATTCGGCAATAATATAGGAAGTAAACATAATAATAATAATTACAAGACTGTATATACTAGACTGACTATAAATACAATAAAAATGTTCTGTAATTATTGCAACAAACAAAATACAAATGTATTTCTTCTGTTAATAATTTTACTAACTTGCGACCAACACTACAGTGCGTTTAAATTCATTAAATGTTTCTGTCATTTCTAATTTATCTACTTGCATTGTTGTTGTAAAAATTAAAGTATCAAGTTAAAAATGCCCGAAAACCGGATAGTTCGTCCGACGAGCTCCACGATTTCTCATGTCAGTTGTCCGAAACTTTAATTGTCTCGAGATTCCATTTAACGAGCGTCGCAAACTTTGTATTTTATATGTATTTCGAAGAATTTCGAAATTAAGGGCTTCGCAGGTTGCGAAACTACAATACTGCAAAACACAGTGCAGTCGGTTCTCTTATATAACGTTACGCAAGCTCCAAAATGTATCGGCTCCTGCACCTGCAGGATCCCACACGGCAGTAAATAAAGGCTCTTCCCGAAAACCTCCTGCAAGAATATCTAAAAATGGACAGCATACGTTATCTCTTCTAGTGATACGTTTTCATTGCGGTGTGCCCTGTGCTATACTTTAATTTTCGCAAATTCGTAACAATTTTTGTGTACAAACTCGGCAGTTGAAATTGACATTTCGTTCGAAATTTACGGTCTTGTGTCCGACATTTTCATAATTTTTGTCCGAAAAATATGTAAATTTTTTTAAATGGACTCACTGTAGAAATTGTATTCAACTAAGTGTGCTCTGTAACGATATACTTTCGCTGATGAAGAAATTCTTACGACATATGAAAACATTGCATAATGAAAATCGTATAATGAAAATTCAATTTCAGAATCATTTCTTGTACGACTGAAGAATATTTCGTGAAACAAAACCTTGTTTTCCAAATCTAATAGCTTTTATATTGCTTTATTTTTTCAAGCCAATCGAATTTATTTTCATTGTCTTTCTCTAGTAGATGCGTAAACTCTATACCCTACAGCTCATTTAATGTATAAATTTAAATTTTTTCCTTACACTCGCGGATGAAATGAGTAAGAATAATTTTTTTTTAATTAGTAGGTTGACTGTATAGTTTACTAGATAATGATTAAAAAATGTTTTCAGGAATTGTATTCTCTTGACATGGGAAAACAAATAAGAAAATCATGTTTACCCATCTTTTTAAAATGATCTAGATTTATTATAGTTATTGGTCAAAAGTTGTGGAAACCTGAAATTTTCCATATTTAGAACTGTTTGTAGCTGATAACAATAATTTCAATGAAACTTTTAGCATTAATTTGTAAAGAGTTAAATTTGTCGTAAAAGATAAAAAAGTCGTAGAAATATAATATCTTTTTTATTTTCTCATTGCCTGGTGAATTTATGCAGTTCCTTGCCTCAAAAATATTCCACTCATTTAGCCCATTTTTAACACTCTATTTGCAATCTAAATATAAATATTGTCGCATATAATGATTAAAATTTATAAATAAATTTACAAATGATCATAAGCATATTCGGTTACATTCTTTTAAAAACGGTCCGCTGTTCAAGTGTCACAAAGTCATTGTAGTTTAAACAGCGTCCGAGTAGTATTGTTACTCAATCCTAATCGTCCATTCTCGACTGTCTCTCTCTCTCTCTCTCTCTCTCTCTCTGATCGACTCCCAATCCCATGGAAGGTGACAGAGAAGCAGTTAATACGCGGGTGTAGTTACGACCTCGCCAACCAGGATTGACGATCGATCGCTGTTTTATCATTCTCGTTTCGCGTGTCCAGATCATCCGTAAAATTTGAAGGCATTCACGCACGCGGAGTGGGGAAAATGAAAACGGAGGGGATTAAATAAGGCATCGCCTTGTCCGAAATTCGCCCGAATATTCGGCTGATGGATATATAAAGGGATCCCGTGCTCGATATTGCGAGTCAGTGCACTGAGAGGCTCTTGACGGAAGGAACCACGTTTCCCTTTAAACATAAAAGCCAAAAAGAAAGCCCGAGAACGACGTCATCATGATCCGACCGGTGAGTCCGAGAAACAGCGTAGGCGTGGAATGTCTCTAAACCTTCTCCACGGGTGGTTAATAGGCATCGAGTATCGGGAATCCACGTTATGCCCTATAGTGAGCCACTGTGTTGCGTAATTGCGAGATGCAAACCGCTCGGGCCGTTTGATAAATCAGGAATATTGGACTGAAAATGTCGGAGAACTAATAAGCACGAAATACAGATCCGTTATAGAATCTCTATTGCAGTGCAGTGACTTAGCTTCTTTTGAACGAGTGACCAATTTAAATAATATAAATTCGGTTGATCCTTTAGAAGCTTTCAATGAAAAATGGGAAAAATGTTAAATACAGAAGTTACTTGATTCCGAGGGGCAAATACAACTACTTAATTTTATCTTTTGTCGATCGTTCGCTTTGATGGTTGTTTAGATAACTTTGTCTCTTTGAATTATATTTTTGCTCACATATTTTTATTCTATACGAAGAAAGGACCGCAATTTTGAAAAATTCTAAATTTTCTTAAAATTTTCTCTCGATGAAGTTTCTTGAACTAACTGCTTTCAATCACTTCTGTTATAATGGAAAGGTTGGAACACCTCAATACCGCCACAAAATGAAGTGCATCACGCATCGACTGAAAACTTGTGGTGACGCATATTTCAAGAGTGAAAGTGACTGTGTTGCATCTCTGTAACAATATGCATTTAAAGATTGTATGTTTCCTTTGAGCTATTAGTAGAAGACTTCTTTTATCAGTCGATTGTGATTTTGTTTACATCTATGAAAAAAATGAGAAAATTAAAACAGGAGAAAAGAAGTCTAGAACATTGATATAACATTCTGAACTTATTAAGCTCGGTAAAGGAAGAAACAAGCTTTGATAATACTTTAGTAAATAGTTTAACCCTTTAGCTATGTATGCCGACTATACTCGTTATGGTAATATAGCAATAATTTGTGTTGCGAGTACACTTGTCTCTTAGTAACTAAAATTTTTGTGAAACGTATTTCTCATACATCAGAGACATTTTATGAAACGTGTTTATTACACATTATATGCACCTTTTGTGAAACGTATTTAGCAAACATTATAGACAAATTTAGATGAACTTGTTGACGAAAACTAAACACAACATAATCGCTGAAATATGTACATGATGATATATGTGCCCATATTTATGAAAGTCGTCTAAGTCATATATTTCTTGTTTCGAGATATTTATCGAACTGCATTTGCATAAATTAAAATATATTTTTACGTTAAGCGATCTTTGAATTGACTTAGACCATTTTCAAAATTAACTGAATGTCCTATAAATGACTTAAAGCAATAAACAACTATGAGTTTTATTTGACACAATAACTTTAATGAAATAATTCATGCACATTTATTAATGATTTTAAAAAAGTAATGCATTTTTATCATTTCGAGCTTTTAAGATTTTTAAAATGTTCCTGAAAAACTGGAGGAATGTATGGTAGTAAACACATAATATCTTTATATTTTTCTTCCGATACTGGTCTAGTGGTGATGTATAAAGGAAGTAGCTTAATAAAAAAAAGAAGGCCACGCGGCGTTTTCAAGTTATGTTTATATAATTATCTTTAAATTTTTTACTTAGACCACTTTCATAATTAACACTAAATGAATCCCATATAATGTTAAAATTGCAACCACCATCTAAGGGTTCATTTTTGACGATATCGTAAAAATTACATTGAATAAATTTAGTTTAAAATAATGTGATGTAAAACAACTGATAAACTCATTCTTTTTTTATTTTGACTTAGACCACTTTCATAATTATGGGCACATATTATGTACTAAAAAATAAAATGAAGATATTATGTACATAACCTTTTTGTCTATATATCCAAGAGGTCAATACAGTTTCCTCGCAAATTTCTCAAATATAAACTACCCGCATTAGGAAGAGTTTCGGCTAGAGACCTCCGTAACTTCAACAATTCACAGCGATAGACAAATGAAGTCAAATTGTCCAGCACTCCGACCCTCTTTCATAAACATCGATTTACTAGATTATCATTCAAATGTGGTGGGAATCTTGCAGGTAATCGTCTTATGCGCCGTAGCTGCGACAGCATCCGCTATTCCGCTGCTCCCAACGGAGACACCGATTCCTATTCTAGAACATGACAGGGAGGGTCCTGCTCCAGATGGAAGCTACACGTACAAGTATCAAACAGCAAACGGTATTCAAGCGGATGAGTTCGCCTTCCTTCGATATCCCGGCACCAACTTGGAGTCTCTCGAAGCCCGCGGTAGCTACAGCTATACTGCACCGAATGGCGAGCTCGTCCAGGTGAGCTACATCGCTAACGAGAATGGATTCCAACCCGTGGGTAGTCACATTTCGCCTGAGATCTCCGAATACGCGGCCATTCAGAACCGTGCGCAAAATATCGGCGGTCAATGAACAGGTCGGACAAGTGGATCTGAATAAACGCGCGACAAATCACTGAATCGTTTAACACCTTGATTGCCACGTCACCCGTATGTGGGTTACGAGATTATTTGCTCAAATCTGGAAATTATTAAAACTTTCCAATCTTAATTTAATGAAAAAAATATTATAAACAGACAAAATATTGTCGAGCTTGTCGCATTGTAGCTGAAAGTTTAAAAAAACACCAGAGTAAGGACAATTTATTTTTTGTATGCGTGATATCAAAAATTTGAACGCCTACTGTGATAGCTGCCAAAATTGTCGACTCTTTATTCTATATACATGTCATTCATCTGCGCAGTTAGGTCATTGTATCAATCTTCTTTTGTATAGATTATAGACCGCTCCAATTAATTTCGTTTACACGTAAGAGTTTGTCTGTGTCAACGCTCAAATAATTCATTCGGAACATTTAAGTGAATCTTATTTTTAAGACTGAAATTGTTGTATTAATTTAGTACTAGTTAATGATAGATATTAGTAGTTAAAGCTTTTTGATAAGTAGTGAATTTGTTTATCAAAAGTGATCATCCTTAGATGCACAGCATCGTTCATAGAGAATTTTGGATATAAACTATAACGAAAATCAACACGCGAAACTCGAAATCGTGCAACTTTAAAGACAATATTATTTTGTTCTCATCTAATTAATATTATTAAAGCGGTAAACAATAAGCAAGTTTCGTAAACAAATTCCATATCGGCCTGTCATATTTTATTCGTTCTCGGTGAAATGAAATAATTCAATACTATATAATATATAATTCTGCGATTTAGGCAAGAAAAAAAATTATGATTTGAAAGACTGTACTTTTTAAAAGTTTTTGTACTATTTATAACGGAAACATTTTATAAATAGAATTTGTTATTATAAATAAATGGATGCAACAAACTTCATCTATACCCAGCAAGAATTTATTGCGAACGAATCGATAATTCTGAAGTTGTGAGGAAAAGCGTCGCATGTTGGAATTTATTATATTAAAACGGTGTAATAACAAACTTCATAAACTTAAAGTAATTATGCAATTTGAAACGTTTGTAATATGAAGCATGCGACGATCTTCCTTGCAACATAGATATTAATTAATTTCATACACAGAAATCCCTTTCTCAAAATAATTCTTAAATATTGTTTAATACCATCAGCAAATATTACTAGAAATATTACCGCTATTCCTGATCTGTTTTTTATGACACTATGTCGATAATATGTGATAAGTAAAAAGGATACAGTACCACGATCTTAACTGGTCTATCAATATTAATTTCTCTCATGAATTCCCAAAATCCTCGATTAATTAATAAAGCAAACAAAAACTTTGAAATCTCTCACGAATTTATCGTTTTCTTCCGTGCTTCACATTTTTTTCTACGCGGAATATTCTGCAATATCGATGTGTGAAAAAAATATGAAGTTCCGTTTAAAAAAATAGTGCACTTGCATTTTTTAAACGCATCGCTGCATTCGTGAAAAAATAAACCCTCCCGTACCGTAAAACTTTTCTCAGCGAAAATATTTTGATCGCTAACCAAATTCGAGATATCAACCGTTCAAATTATTCGACTCACCATCGATACTTTCTCTTCCTGTTAATAATTTATTAACTGTAAACTAACTCCGCTTAGCGCCGTCGCTAAATCAATCATAAAGCAATGAATTAACGTATTCGACGAAAATAACTTATTGCCGAAAACGACTTGCCGCAGCAGTTTCAAAAAATTTAATCCGCTATATGCCAGTGAAAGTTAACCAACGATAAACGAAATAATTAAAAATCTTTTTACATATTGATGTATAAAAGGAATATAAAAACTCTCTCTCAGTATTATCTGCTAATTTACAAGTGTCCAAACCGCTTTTACAAACTAAAATTTTCTTTTTATTTAAAACTATTGTCAAATTTCGTTTTCATATGTAGCAAGCTTGAAGTAACAATGCTATTGTAATTACCGCATTTCTCACAAAAACGAGTGAAACATGTATAAT
The DNA here is from genome assembly GCF_028453695.1 of Augochlora pura. Lineage (NCBI taxonomy): Eukaryota > Metazoa > Arthropoda > Insecta > Hymenoptera > Halictidae > Augochlora > Augochlora pura. The sequence goes on along the minus strand of NC_135774.1, from coordinate 17,202,830 downwards.
ATTTTGAGAACATTAGTATAGTACAGTATCTTGATAGACTATTTCCGTTTTATCAAAATTATTAATTATTCATTTCTAGTATAAGAATTTTTTTTCCTAGGAATCGTACATACAATGCGGATAACATATTTATTTATCGTTCCTCGAACATCGTATAATACAAATATCACTATACAAAATGGAAATGTTTGTTTTCAAGTACTTTCACAATTGCCTACAAAAAAGAAAGAATTCCTTTCCATGTTTTCTGTACTTCGATACATTAATGAACGCGATTCGTAGGATCTGATTAGGATTCTACATTCATACATGAGATCACAACTGATCAGCCGACGAAGACACCAGCGAAATTCACTAACGACATCGAAACTGGAGCGCGTGACAATGTTTTGATAAATGCGATTCGATTCGACTCCATGAAATTTTCTACAAGAATACAAATTTATTTGAAAATATATTTGTGTTATTAAACCCCTTGCCTTATAATATAGCGTTAAACTCGTGGCAGGTATATAGCGCAGGCCAAAAGAAACAAACACATGGTCCGTTTACAACAAACGTATTTCTATTTAGCCGCAGTTATTTTCAGTCTTGACTACGGACGAGCGTAATTATTTATTCATTACTACGTACTACGTTCAATGTTTTATGCGTTTAGAAAGCCCCTACACACTATATCGAAAGAAACGTGAGCACAAAATATAGTAGCTGTTCTTATATATACCTAAATTGTTATAGTATTTTGATACGAACTCGGATTATAAAAATGTCGATACTAGGCTATGGTTATTTATGCATCTGTGACACGAGCTATGGAAAATACAAGATAGCATTTGTGTTAGTAACAAACAATAACGTTTACTGTTTAATTTTCCTACAATGAGAATTCTAATCAGAGAAGGTAACTTCTTTCTTAATTCAGACTCTAAAAAATAACAGTGGCAGTGAGAAATTGCATAAGGATCCATAATTCATCTTTTCAAGTAAACATCCTTCCGGAAATTCTAAATGATTTTTCTGTTATGACGTTTGCTACGTTATATTACGAATCGTTAACGAAATTGTATCTGCAAGCACTACAAAGGCCTACGTTTCTATCACATTTTTGTTAATTCTATTATTATATAAAGTTTATGTACAAATATGTATTTATAAAAGGTAATAACATGTTTTGTTTCATAAAAGTATTGCTGTAATTTCTTGCAATTGGCAGGTAAAAACCAAACGTAAAGTAAATGTCCTTTTAAATAAGAATTCACTTGTTCATGATGTGCATTCAAATATACGAATATTATCACCTGGTATTAATAACCAACAGCATTGATGTTTCAAAATCAGTCAAATTTGAAAATAAATTTTTTAGATGCATTCATAATTAAAATTGTAATCATTATCTGCATCGATTCCCTTTTGCTGATGATGACATGAAACACATAGTCTTTTCGTTATTAAATGAATATCTTTTATAAAATAAGATTTAATTTCAAAATCAATCTGTATAAGGATGGAAGACATTAGGGAAAAGTTTTGATTGCCAAATCTAATAGCTTTAGTAATGAAGCGAAAAATATCCAGAAAAATAACAATATTCGGAGGCTCTCTTATACTTTCTGAAGCTTTCTATAGAAACATAAAAATCCCCAGTTCACTCATTAATATCTGCGTAACTTTCTTTCAAGGAACATAGCCTAAAATTGTTCTATGTGTTTTTAATCGTGAGGATCAACCTAGAATCAGGAGTAAGTGAGTTAACTCTTTGAGACACAGGATTTCAGAGAACAAATACACCCATGCGGCACAGGTATTTTGTTTTGTTTTAACCCTTTGCACTCCAGGCCACTTTAAGCCTGGATCTAAAATAGCTATTTCAACCAGCTGCATTTCCATTTTATATAACTTAGTAAAATTTATGAAATTGAGTCTAGTGAATCATGAAACTGTTACGCTTTTAACAATCTTTTAAATAGAAGGGTCCTTAATAATGTCAAAATTATTTTGGAAATGATATAACGATTTTCATTGCCACTCAAGTGCTAAGGGTTAATATATTTTTGTTGACTAAGGAATCAAATAATATAAAAGCATAACAAATTAATAATTCAATTGAATTTGTTGTCATAAGATGGGACTTAAATAGTCCCACCGTGCCACATGGATTCATGAATGAGCACAGCAATAACGCACCATGCATTATCGTAAATCAAAAAGGTGGCAGATTTTTTATTCCACCGTGCCCCAAAGAATTAAGAGCCAAAATACATTAATTTAAAATACCTATTTCAAGTGCTAAGAAGCCAATCAGCGAAGCCCCTATTTTTCCACGCAGTTGAATAAATTCTATATTATGAAAACCTTCAGCTGACAAAGCAGTATTTCATCTATTAATAAACATATCTTCTTACAACATAACGCTGAACGTACCACCACTGCTCAAATGATTCTACATTTTTTACTTTACAAGTATGAAAATCGCGATTTTAACCATTGAAAATTGTTTAATATGTTTCCTCGTTCAAACACACGCTGTCAAAAAAATTGTAAGTAATTTAAATGAATTCAGTCTTATAATTCTTCTATGAGAATACAATCACTTTAGATCTCGGTACGTTCACTGTTAATTACCTCAGCTTTTATGCTCAAGAGCTTACACCGACTGGCTCGCGAAGCGTACTAAATATTTCTGACGGCGGTGTGTATCCGATAGGCGATGAAAGCATGGACACTAACGCGGACATTTACCTTGTGCCCTGGTCGTGAATCGTTCTAGCGCGCGAGTAATTTAGTCTCTAGCTTGAACACGCGCGGTCACAATAAGATTAAATCGTGAAGCAAGGGGTTAATTTCTACGATCTCGGCTCAGTTTCGTTGATTCGGTCGCAACGATTTGAACTGCCTGTTGTTGTTCGTCGGTACAGCGTTTTGTTGGCTCGGCGAGTCTTTGCCGGTTTCCTTCGGCTCCGGGGTGGAGGGTTGTTTCGCGATCCATTCGAGGGCCCTTTGAATCGCCGGTGGTATCGGCGGCGGTGTCGGCACGTGTGTGCCGGCCACTTGGGTACCGAACTCGTCGGCGGTCCAGCTGATCGCGATCGGCGTGCCGTCCGGGGCGTTGTACTGCACGGAACCTTGGATCAACTGGGTCTCTTCCGGCGTGCCGGCGTACTTCCGACTACCGGTCTCCCTTTGCACAATACCGCCTTCCGTCTCGTACGTAAACGAATAGTGGCCACGGTTGTCGCCTAGATCCCTGTTCTCGGTCACGATCTTCTCGGGCTGCCGGAAGTACTCCTGGCACTGGGCCGCTGCGACCAGCGCGAGCAAAACCTGCAAATTATTCGTTACTGTTAACAGACGATTCCAAATATGTGTGCATTTGTTTGTGATTTTCGCGTAATTTTGATTCATATAATTAACAATTATATTATTGTATAACATATTCGTCTCTCTCTTTATGTACTTGTATGTTAGTCTCACCACTATATAATCACCAAAAATTGTCTATTACAAATTGTCTATACAAAACCCCTCTATTTGAATGATTTTAGACAAGTAGGTAAGAGGTTTGTACAATAATTGTCATAAATGCAATAGTTTTTTTGTAATCATGTTTCAAAAGCAAAATATTACGACCGTCATCAGTCTCTCCTACTGTTACTTGCTTCTATCCATAAAAAACAACTTTTACCAGTTTCTAGTGACTCTACGTTTACGAAATGCATCACAGCTGGTGATGAATGAGCTATGAATCTTTATGCAAATTCTCATTGTTATCAGAATTCTTTTATGGAAGTCTGAAACAGGAAAGGAATTTTTCCATCAACAAAATTCTTTACGATAAACGTGGAATAATAATACAATTTGTTTTTGTTAATGTATGCGTTTAATTTTTATTTTAGAAACTTGCATAAAAATCTGCGGTCTAGTAATGAAACAGGGGCCTACGAGAACGAAATTAATGCAAGTCAATAATCTTCGAAATACCATTTAAATATTATTTACGTTTACAATTTAATAGATGACATTTCAGTTAGTTTCACAACAAAATAGTTCTACGAAATTAAACAAAATTATTTCTGAAAAACCTATCTAATTATAATTGATAAGCAATTTAACCTCTTAACGCGCAATTATTTTCCGTAAATTGCTTTTGATTCTTGTTTTTGCTTGGTTACAAAAAAAATTGACTATGAACACTGTTCAAAAAATACATCGAAAACTAAGTTGAAAAAATTTCATGGCATCATATTGAATGTAAAAGCACAACTTGGAAAATTTCATGAAGCATCGTTCTCTGTTTACAATTTAAGCACGTTTTCGAAGATACTCGGAGCTGTACACGGTGAAATTATTACAAGATTCGTTTAACGACGAATCGTTAGATTTTCATGTATCGATGCTGTTTCGAAAGGAAACTGGTCACAGAACTTGGTAGCAAGCGGTTAAACCCACACGTATCACCAGCGGGTAAGAAGGAGACCGATGATTGATGCAGACACTCGTTGCATCACGCGTGTATAATGGTCAATCGAAGAAAGTTGATGGAATGGTCCAACTGATACAGAGAAGTATTCACCGGTGGACGTTTGAGATTTCATGGATGTTCATTTATCGCTTGTTACCGATTACCGGAAGATATATTCGCGTTCCAACGTGAAGTTTACGATTTTACCAAACCGTAAAATCACTATCTAATTCATTTCCAATGCCACGAACATGGCTAGTAAATGTCCTGGCACATTTATTGATTCATATACTATTCCGTATCTATGTATACTACCGATAAAAACTATAAAGGTGATTCATAGTACTTGGAGAACAAAAGCTTCGAGAAACTTACTGCTGAAAATTAATGTTGAATTTGAAAAGCAGTGTAGTAGCAATATCATTCCTAAATTCAATAACAAACTACAATTATCGACTTAATTTTATTCCATCGTTAACATCAACTTGCGCATAGATTGTGCAAAACATTTAAAGTAATATGTAAATGTAATAATATGTAATATGTAAATATTTGAGAAAAGCAAATTTATTTGTGAATATTTGAAAACACTTTCACCCTAGACGAATATTTCTCCGTTCAGTGAAAAGAGAGAGAGAGAGAGAGAGAGAGAGAGAGAATGAAGCGCTAGCAGAATGGTTTAGCATAAAATTCATTACAATAATAACATGCACTTGAAGACAACTCGCACAATTTACACACTTTATGTAATATTATGTGTAGATTATCAATAAAAATCTGACACAACCTGATAATCTATATAAATCGTGTTATTAATCAACAAAAACGAACACAAGTTTTTCATCCGAATTTCAAAGATTCAAACCCTATCTTAGTTCTCTACTCTGAAATAAACAATTTACTACGCATTGATTTTTCATTATAATCTCAGATGAGAAAGCTAGAATGGACAACTGTTTACTTAGAATATTTAATATTTGTTAAGTAAATATGGGAATCTCTACATTGATTTATTCTAGGTTGAACCCAATTTGCAATTTATTGTTAATGCTATTAGTAGCATTGCAATTATTTTTCCAAAGAATGGTAAACGTGTCCAAAATACCTGTACATTTAATATACCTCTATTTGTACGCATAGAATTGCTAGAAGTCTACCAGTTTTACTATATTAGCTGTTCCACCAGCTAATCTTTTCTATTTAAAAATCAAAGGCGACACTGCTGTGGGAATACTGAAACTTCTCAGGCAATCCCAAGTGTCTTAATGGATGTCTGTTCAGGAACCGATACTCTCAACATATGTAACCGCTTAATTTGTGAGTCAATAATCCCAGAAATACGAACGTATGGTAGAACGGGCATAATCTCGAAAGTACAACATGTCGCAAGCTTATAGATGTCTTCTAAATGTAAATATCTTGTTAACGACGGTTCTAGTGTTTATTACGAAAACTGTTTCTTCTAACGTAATGACTAACAAACAACGAAGCCCATAATGGAGAAACTACAAATTCTCTTCGACACGTGTAGTCAATGAGATTCCATGAACATTAACAATTAGTATTCCTCGTTCGCCGATTGTCGCTGCTTACCAAGGGCTTTGCCAGAAATGTAGTATTAAATTTTCCATTTACAATATTTACATATTCATAATATGTACCTTTTTAAACGAATCAACAAAAATAAATGGCGCATGATTGTTTTACTTATCCCCTAAATTGTGCTGTCCATATTGCATTGTAAATGTAATGTTTTGTATATTGTAAATTCCGTATATGATTTAATATTAATTTTTAAATATGTTAATGACACTAAGTGTTTTGTAATTCTTCGAATTTATAATTGTAAAATTTACAACTGAAACTGTCGATTTTACATTGTAAAGAACACGCGCGAACGTGTAAAATACGATGAAATGTAAACGATAAGAGAAATAAATAATTGGTTTCCTAATCGCAACCTATTTAGATTAGACGAGAAAAATGAGATTGTTATTATTTAAAACCCGTTTCCGTAGTATTTATAAAGATTGATTCAATGGGTATCGGTAACCGAAACACGTAAGCGGTCATTTATTTCCCACCAGTTGCACACTTTTCAACATTCGCTGATATTGATGAAACTAGTGGCCTTTGTCTGAAGCACTTTGATCCGAGAAAGGTTGGATCTATGGGTGTACGTAATGTATCAATCCCCGACGAAGGCGTAGCTAGACCGTGTTGGAATAAAAGTCGGTACACCGGAGCTTTAATCTTCGTCATGTTCGACCTGTAAATCCGTTGAGATACCTTTCCCCTTAAAAGGTCAGGGCAAGACAGTTGTGTGAGTAGGTAGTTCAGAATTCTCGTTGCAAACGTTGCCGGTAAAAGGATCGAGAATCGAGCGTAACGCCGATGCTCGTGAAACTATCAAGGCATTTTGATTACGTTTCACGGACCCCATAAAATCTGTTAAGCAAACAAGGACTCCGCTTCTTAAACCGGGCTTTTCAATTACAATTTATATAATTGAAGTCTTGATTTGTACCGTAACGTTGTGGTGCATCGTATTGCGAAACAAATAAGGACTTTCGATCCTCTCGGAAACCGATTACATGACTCGATCGAAGCATTTACAGAAACGCGTTAAACCATGATGAAGTTTTACAGCTCGCTTTGTGTACCCTCTGCGCTCGTGAAAGTCTACAATTAGAAGAGGTCGAATAATAAACAAACTCATAACCATGATGAGGGTACTTAATGCGTTTCTGATGTGACTGTGACGTCACTCTTGCCGCATGTTAGAACAAACGTTTACATTTTTATATTGTGGACGCGCGCCTAACGAGTTAACAATTGTATCCTCGAAGTTTATATTCTTAATAAATCTTTCGCGTTGAATATTCTGCCATATTGTCAAGGAGGAGTGGACATACCAGCGAGTAATAATGCGTATATGTAATAGCGTATAATCGGCAAGGTAATAAACCTATTTGTCCAAGAACGAAATTTATTAAATAAATTGAAATAGAGGTGATCGTTCGACAACAAATAAAACAGCTATATTCGTGAAATGAATCCTGTGTGGCTTTTAATACTTTTGCACTTTCGATATGTGTAATTTGAATGTATTAAATTATACTCCATTAACCTCAATGTATTAAAATACGATTGCGAAATAAGAGATAACAGTTTGAAATTTGACATAATGATACAGCGTGTTAATGATGTCAAAATGTTTATCGAGAAATTGGAACTTATTTCCCAAAAAAATATGCCTTCATACTGATTGATAAATATGTACCTTTCTTAAATATAAAATATAAATGTTAGATATTAAATATTAAATATCTTACTTATTAAAGTGACTTTTGCAACAACGTTCGATAAACGTTTAATATATATTTCGTTTAAACGACAAGGTAAAAGCTTTTTCAATTTCACAACATATTTCAACGAAGTATCCTCTTTCAATGATCTTCAGTCGAGTAATCAGTGAAACGAATCAAATTTCGAAGTTAATGACACTGACCTGGGTGAACCTCTTCCTCTGTCAGAAAATTCATTACCCAGAAACGAACAGCGTCCCAGTGAAACTGATTAGTTCGTTCCCTACCACACAGGTCACCGGCGAACCACAGCTAATTAACGGAGCAACCCTACTTTTCACTCCTACGTTAAAACAAAGCGTAAAACGAGAAACATAAAAGCACGAAACTACAAAGACCCTGCTTCTCTCAAACATTCAAACTGTCGTTAAATGTCACGTCGCTCGCGTGAGGATTATATTAACATCTGATTGGATTTAAAAATTCATTTTCATTGTTCTACATACTCGAATAAATTGAGTTCTACTAGTATTTTTGGAATGTGAATTTCTAGTTTCGGTTCTATAAACATTTTGAGCAACGCATTATGTCAGTAATATAAAATTCATATAATGAAAATTAATTTTGATCACGATCTGTTAAATAAACCACACTGTGTTAGATCTTATAAAGTGTAAAGAAGTTACATAAATAATTGTTATAGTAAATTTTGTCTATTCTTATGGTATTAAACGGATTGTTTTCATTTTATTTTATGCGCCTCTTACGGGTACTGATGTACTAGTTAATGTGTTAATTAAACTTTCATTAAACTTTATTGTAATTACCGAATTTGCTATTGTGCACGAAACATGTCAAAGTATTATTAATAGCTCGAAATTGCAATTGAAATTCATTCCACATTTCACTGTGGATTTGTCCTGCTGCTATTCTTTGATTGACGATTATTTGTTACATTTGAAAGATTTTATATATTATGTTCTGACAAATTTTAAAATCTGATACTTAAGAATCGCTCAGTGCTAGTTTGAAAAACTTCGGATCATTCAAAGAGCACAAAATATGATTTCCTTCACACGAATATAATCATTTCGTCTATTCAATTTCCGACAAATCGATAAAATATATTAATCACTAGACTGCGAATTTTACGCTTCAACGACGAAAGTGACTAGATATTATTTGAAATCTCGAAAAGTTTAAAAGGATTTCCGAGTATTCGACTTATCGAAGCGATCGATGGAAAAACAAATTTAGCCTCTGCTCTTTAAAATCAATAGAGACAATCGTTCGTTTACTCAAAGACCCGTAGTTTACCAATCTCTTCGGAACTGGCGAGAAACCCGCAATTCCATGCAACACGACTCTTTTGCAACACGAACGGTGCTAAGAGTTGAGCAAATCGCGATTCCCCTGAAAAATTAGTTGCCGCCGGCCCCTCCAGGGTCCACCCCGCCGTAGACGGAGACAAGTTAACGCGAGGAAGAAGTAAGTCGAGGGCGTAACAGGAAAGAGCGAAGAGCGGCGGACAGAGGCAAAAGAAGAGACACACTTACCAGAGAACGCATGTTGTCGAAACACGATGGGGTACACGCGGCTGTGACTGCGACGGCGACGGCGACGGCGACGACGGTTGTGCGACGATGCGACAGGACGACGCTCTCACGAGAAAGTGCGAAACGCCGGTGCGCGAACGATGGAGCGATATAAAGTTTGCGTCCCCGTCAGGATAAAAAGACGATGTCGCATATAGAGCGTCGGTGTGTGCCACCGATGCGATGGTTGCCGGCGTGAAGTTCGTGAGCAACTCTTGGACTGTTGGGGGCACAGCCGACCTTTATACCGCCGAGTCTTCTGCACAAGCGAGTCGCGGAGCCTCTTTACATAACCCGAGAAAGTTTATTTCGGGACTCTGCCTCGTCTCCCTCTAGAGCAGTTCTAACCGCGAACCAATCCACACACCCCCGACGACACAGAAAAAAATGTGAAAACAAAAGCAACAGAAACGATCGGGGGCCCCGTCGAACGCGGGCTTTTTAACGCAATTTCACCGTACGACGATCCCGAAGACGTGCCGCTGCTTTTTACGAGCGAGGTCCAGCATCGCGAACTTACGTAACCCCCTTCTACCTCCCCCTCTCCCCTCCCCCCTTCTTCCCCCTCCGTTGTTTCAGCTTGCGACATTACCATGTGGGTAGCGGTGTATCGTCTCCTTTTCGGCGAGCCTGGATAATGCAAGGATCGTCGAGACGATCGTCGCGCGGATAATGGTCCTTTGGTGGGCGAGGCGATCGATATTTCATGAATCGTCCTGGTCAACCATTTATAAACTTCGATTCCCACGCTGTCCCGATAAATGAAGTAACGAAAAAGACGGGTTTCTTTGCGAAGCAGATGCAATTGATAGAAGCTCGACTAATTTTACTGTGTAATCGACTACGGGAAGGAAATATCGAGGTTGTTTTAACCCTAAGCACTTGGAAGATCTTTCACATTTTTGCAAACATTGTGGTTTTGCTATACAAAGTCGAATAGAAATAATAATCATTGTACCGCTGTGAAATTTTGTAGGAATTATGGTGAGAGCCTCAAATAAACCGTTTAAATAGGAATGATTTTTGGCAATTTTTTATAACATATTACCTTGATATTTCAAGACAGATAAATGTATTTTTCGTTGCATTTTATCGACGTTCACTGAAGTAATAAATCTTGTTCTCCGCGAACTTCCCGATCGACGGTGTTGATTGGCGCGCATTCTAGCATTTTTTCCTTCGTACTAGAACAAAACATAAAATAGAGATATAAACCTAAATCCTATCTTTAAAAGATGCAAAAACAATAATAATAGACGATTTTAAAAAATTATTGAAATAAAAATTTTACGCACAAATCACGTCTTTGTTGAAATATAAAGGAAAAAAGTGAACAGAATTATTTGGACTCCTCCTTTAATAAATAAAAAAAAAGTGTTTTCGTTCATGTATTTTACAAGATCATTTTACAATAATAAAAGGAAATATTAATTTTAAAAAATGCCACTTTGACATTAATACACAGTGTCACCGTATCAAATTGTTGTCAATGAACGCTGTACTATATATAAAACTAAGTTGTGTTGTAGACTAGGAAGAAGAGTTTTAAAAAATAATTATACATTAGCAGGGAGATGATCGTTCTTTGTGTACGTTTTCGTGTTTGCTAACATAAAATGCACGTATTAGCAAAAAACATTTAAGTCAATCACAAACATGTTTTATTTGAAGTAGAAATTATATATATTAGTTGTAATAATTCAAATCTTTGTTTTGGTCAGAACATTGATTTCTCCAATTGATTAATCAATCATTTAAACTTACTGTCTAATATTGACTTGAAAATCATAAATATCTCCATTATTTTCTTGTTTCGAAATTTTTAAAGATATATAGTCGTCAACGTAGTGCATCAGGCACTTCTTATGTTGTATATTGTAATAAATCATCAGTGAAAGACATTTGCCGAGAATCGCCTAATATAGTTGCAAAAGAAAATGATCGTTCTCCTGACGCGGAAAATGACAGGGAAGCCTCGCGTTTCGAAGATACGAGCTTCCTTGGATGGCCATTTCGTAGCATGGAATTCGTTAATTTTCTAACGACGAGTAGATACATTCGAATCAATCCATCGGAATGGCAGAAAGGACGGGAAGCAATAAAAAAGTATTAGATAACGTATTATATCACTTTGAACAGTAATCGTGCATGATCACACGTTTTGTATGTTCAGTCAAATCTTCATAATTTCCTTATTCGAATTATTTTTCTTACTTATCCTGGCATCGAAGATTTATTCAATGCATGTTCATTCTTATTACAAATGACTAAATGTTTGAGCTTGGACATTAACTTGTTTGCATAAAACGGAAATCAGAAATGTGTTATTATTTGTGATTAATAAATATATTGCAAAACTGTTAACCGAGATAATCTGAGCAAGTACGGTCTTCATCTTTTGAAATGTTAACAATTTTTATTGATCGTGAATCATTGATTAGACAAAATTAACCAAGTTTAGATTTTTGAGAGATGAAATTTTAATTTCAATTTCGATGTTGCAACACTTGTATAATTTGACTCGACATTGAACCACAGGAGGGCCAGAATAAGTGAATATTAAATTATGTTACGAATACGATCGTTTACCCATTCACGTGGAACTTTGGAAATAGGTCGTAAACATTTGATGTAAACTATAGTAATATAATATCTTCTTTTCCATTATTATTAATTGTTTAAAAAATTCAAGAATTCAAAAAATACGTTCTACATATGACATGAAACATTAAAAAAAAGATTTATATAAACTGTCTGTAACTGAGAGTAACAAATATGAAGTTCTTTAAAATAAAAAACGGTTTTCATTCGAACACTTTTTTATACATAGATTTATTCCACGAATTGATTTTTCAATACGAACGTCGGAATATATAGCGACAAACAAATTTTTTAAGACGAGAAAGTAGGTTAAAGAAACTTCATTTACAAATAATATCATATAGAATATTTTGCATATAAACACGCGCAGGTAATGAATATGCAAACCAACTCTTAGGCGCCGTATTTCGTGTAGTGGAACGTTAAACAAATGTATTGTATCATGATATTAGCCCGATAGCGAAAATTTTGGCGTGCAACGTGTTAACATGGTTTCTCTCTTCCGTAGGCGAAAATACTGCTTATTATGTACTATGATACGTCGAAGTAATTAATGGACTAAGAATTTAACACTTTTATATTCTGCCCATCTAAAACTTCAGAAATAGCGTTAAGTACCATTCCATTCTCTTTATAATCCAATAAAATTCTTACTAAAAGTAAACGCGTGTCCAATTAACTTTAATATCCGTGCATTAATGAAACACTTGCATAAATGCTCAGAAACACAGCCATGACTAAGCAGACATTTCATTTTGCTTGTAAAATGTCATACCTTTTACTTTATAAATAATATTAATCGATATCTGATCGTTTCAAATAATGTACTTCGATTTTTAATTAAATATGAAATAAGACAACTTGAGGCATTGCTTTAAATATCTGTTAAACGTTCAAAAATGTCCGTGTTTTAGTAATGTTTATCAAAATTAGGAAACGATAACTTAACTATTATTCATTCTTAATGCCTCAAGCGTGTCTTTGTCGAAAGAAAAAGGTCGCTTGTGCACTGAATCTGTACTTATATTCAAGGAACTATAGTTACCACTATAGATAGTTACTTAAATATGGTTACCACTACGATGTTGTAAATTGTGACTAGTGAGATAATTCATCCGCCATACCTACCATTAAGGATTCTTTTGAAACAATTGGCAGAGAGATTTGACGTTGAACTTTTCAACAAAGTTAATTTTACGCCAACATTTCCAGGAACGCCCCTATATACATTTAGCGATCGTTTCATTGAAACCGTGAAAATGAATGCGTGCAGAAGATTACAGAAATATTGACGTGGGTTTGAAAGTCAAATGCGAACGAACCTCGAAGTTCCACGCGGGAAGGACTGAACTATCACCGTTATGAGATAACTACGTGACTTATTAAAATTACAATGTATTGAGCAGAGAAGATTGCTATGGCCTAGGTAGCAGATAGACTTTCTCCATGGTTAATAGTGACCTTCACCAATGCCGCACTGATCGTCCTCATCTTCGTTCATTTCTTGTGTAAGGACATTCGAGACGAACATAATCGTATATAGAAACTTCCACTAATATCCAGACATCCTTTCACGGCAAATAACTTTTGCGACCTTAGATTAAACGACTTGAATTTTATGAGAATTTAAAAAGATTAGTTTACTGGATGACGCATTCAGCTCATTTTTTGATCTGTCAAAATCACAGAAAGATACTCAAAATTTGCTTTTTCATGTGAGCTTGAGTTGAAAATTTAAAATTATCATACAACGTAAAATATTGTATGAGTATTGTATGAGTAACAGATATTTTTTTACAATTTTCCCAAATAAAAAGCATGTTTTAAAACACGACTGAATATTAATTTTCATCACCACATGTAAATTCCACTTTCCACCTGGTTTGATGACTTGGTTTCTTGACGACCTTCAGACCTCGGAATAAATTTGATGAAAAAGATAAGAAAGGTTGCCATGAGAATTGTAAGAATTTTTGTTCATCTCGGTCTAATGCTGCTAGCCTTTAGATCCAAATCACTACCGATTTATGGTTGCGATCATGATTCCTTATTGCTGTGTTCCTTGCGATATTTAGTTAGGTTGTAAACACGATGGAAAAGCTAAGTGAGAACCCATCGTAAACCCTTCCATCGGATCGGCTTTCCTAATACTTAATTTATTACATGCACTATACGCTATTACTTAGACTTAAACCAAACTTATGTACACTAAAGCCAGCAACATCTTCCTTGTAAGAAAATAAAACAGTCTCCACTGTACACATTTTAGTGAAAGTATTGTATTTCGAAAGAAAATTAAATTTTAAAATTAAAATCGATAAATATTTGTTCTTTAATTTTGTACAACTGCGTATGTCATATTACAGAATTCAGTAGTTCATCTGTCAGTTTAATTTAAGAAATAAATTCTGATTTTTATTATCTATAAATGTACTTCTATATGTACTATACAGGGTGTTGCCGCGTTTTCTTTTATATTAATAATTTTATATTAATGATATTCTTCACAATTCTTAAACAAATTTAGCAAGTTCGCGCTCTGCGACTTGTTTCAGTGGTTCGAACACGACCCGAAACCGTTGCCACTGTTTGAACTCGTAAACGAAATCGCGGATTGCATTTTCCTCATCATGTTTGAAGGATAACGCATCGACCTCTTCCAATGTATGATGACCGACACTGCTGATCATTTTGAGCACCGAATTTGAATTTAATCGGCTGGTACTTTTCAGGGTCACACAAAATAACGCTGGAAACTTCGGACATGTGTCAATTGTTGAATAATTCGTGATCAGTGTGGAATAATAGTGCTGTGAAAGTGAACGTTAGCGTAATCTGTGCCGTTTTACGTACGTGGATTACAACATCTACAACTGAATGGGTGAGTTTTTCATTAATGATATTTGTGAAAATTTTGAAATTAATAGGAAATTCATGAAATCCTTGTTCGTTACTTTGAACGCGGCTCAAAGTCGGAGCGCAGCCCTCTCTCCTTCCGTCGCGCTTCGGGAGCGGGTTTATTCATTAATAACTCGTTAACAAATGCCGCGGATTGCATTTCGGCAAAGGGAAAGATTACTTCAAATGGCCTTAGGAACCCCCCATTTCCCGGAGTATGTATAATTTCGAAACAGCCTGTATATCACTACATGTACGTGAAATATCCTGTATGCGAAACTAAATTAACTATCTGTATGACTAAAATCCATATAGTTTTACATTCCATCCAATATTTATGAAACAACAAAAATACCAAAAACTGGACTCTGCACGATATAAAATAAAAATCCGTGCAAAAACTATGTCGTATTTCATCTAATATTTTTCCCATGTACTGCGATTTAAAAAAGCCTAAAATATTCAATTGTAATCAATCAATCCCCATACTGCTACATAAGCCAGCATAAAATAATATGTTTATGAAACTGCATGTCAATATTAATTCGATTGCAATACGCCTGTCAAATCTTATTGAAATAATTAATTTTTACATATCAATTCTAGTATTTAAAACCGGTTTTTTTAGTTCCAATATACACCGTGTTTTACAAATTGATCCAAATAAACCGGTTTCTAAAACTCGACGAACCCTGATCCGTGGTCTTATCTGTCCGGAAATTATTGGCTGCTTGCAAACGTGAGCGCTGCCGAGTTGCTCTGAGAACACGACGAGACCAAGCCACAACTATTAGGAAAGGTTACACTCGATCGTACTTGTTATTTATCCGAGGATAATGACACCGGTGTCTCGAACGACCGTTATCCATTGCTCGGTGGGAATTGAACTCTAGAAACGCGAGTCCTTGGCCCAGTGATCCTACCGATGTACTAAGTGTGTACACAAGTACGCGCGACAAGTTACACTCGCGCGACAAGTTACACTCGCGCGATTGCATTAAGCGCTACCTAATATATGCAAGTTAATATTTACATTTCAGAAAGGAAGGTTCTCGATGGAAAGGGCGTCTCTGGCGACTGCCTCGCAGATACAATGATCTACGAAGACGTCAGGAAACTTTATTTTACGCTGATAATCGTCCGTTTTATTGCACACGCAACAACGTTCTGTTCGCAAAATATATAATTCCGTTGAACTGTAAGAATCGATAGATACTTGTCACAAAATCAATTACTTCTAATGCAGAAAATAATTTTCTGCACTTGTGTATGCATCAATTGAAAGAAATGGAAACTAAATGACGAGTTCTTGTTTTCAGTAATAATTTTCATCAACTCGAAATTGATCATTTTTAATTCTTTTAATCTTTTACGATTTTATTAGATCTACTCAAATTTGCCATAAATGCATGAAAACCACAGTTCAGTGATCGCATTGAGAATGATTTCGCTGCAGTAAGTCAGATAAAAATTTACCAGTTTTCAGTTTTCGATATTGTAAAATGTACGATTTTATCATGGTTTGTGTACAATTTAATCTGATTGTTGAAATTATGAATTTATGGGTGAAAGCGGCAATGTAAACACAATATGTTGAATTTTATTTACTATATTATACCGATAAATAAATTTAAATGTAAATCGAAACAAACATTTTTCTCAATTTTAGGGTCATAATTGGACTCGCCGCAAATAATATTTATCTCTACTGTTATGTTTTGTTAAATCCAATCATGTATGATATGACATACCGTATTTGCTGTAAAATTTGATTTTTCTTTAATTTGACGATCACATAGTCGATTACAATTATCATTCGAATTAACGGTGTGTAGTACGAGCTATGTTATAATCTTAACTGATATCTCCAACTAATGTTTATAGATCTATATGACGTAATATAAATTAAAAAAAAACATTTCAATAAATAACAAATAACGTAGGGTGCTAATAACGATATAAAATAATAATGAAAAATGGAAATAAAGTAAATTTTTAAGTCTCTTTTTCTCTTTAAATATATAATATTGTTGCGAAGGGTTCGGCCTCGCCTCGCCGGTGAACTCATTCTTAACACTTTATTCACAATTAACACAATATACAACTCTTATAAGCTTAGCTGTACAATAACAATATGTCTAGATCTAAGAGTATTATTTATATGCGTCCTCTCGCTTTGACAGCTCGAGAGAATCTCGCGTCTCGATTCTCATCAAACAACTTCGTTGGCCGGAAACCACCATATCGATCCGACGGCCAATTTCTCTCGATCTTCACAATCGACGGCTTCCATCGTAACAATATAAACTATTTGTCTGTAATAATTCACGTTTTCATCACCGTAACTATTAGAATAAACAATTAGAATCACTTCATAAATGAGAAATACATTAAGTCATTCTCATTATTCTTAAATAATAATACAATCTAATAATGTCCGCAAATAATAAAATGAAAATTATTATTATTTACCAATTCAAAATTATTTATTATAATAATATTACCTTATAAATTAACTTTGCCCTTCAGATAAGTTTACGTTAGTTAAAGCTGCACATATTAGCTTTTTATTTCATGAAATATAACTCTACATTTATGGGAAATAATACTACTCAGAAGAATGCAATACAAATGTAAACAATTTGTCTATTTATTTTGTACTGTTTTGCAAGCTGGCAAAGTTTCTTCAAAATCGTCGTCTGACAGTTTTCCAACAATCCCCTTACAGTGGATTACGTCTGTTTAAATCGACCGTTTCTACTGCTACACGTTCGACGCCTCAGTAGATTGGGTTATCTGACTTAGGGGTATGATTCTACAGCGTCAGCAACTGTTGTCAGTATTCAGGAGCAACGAATGACAATAGTTTTGAAATTAAACCGAGTCTTTACCTAACGTAATGAACTGAGGTAAATTCGGTAAATTTGACACAATTGAATGGTTTTAAACCATCCAAATATAAAGTACAGTTCCAAGTAATAATTGTTATAGCATCAATGCTTTCGAACTTTTAAAACACAGGCTGATTTCATAAATATTCAAAAACATTCATAACTATTTATAAAAATTCTGCAATCT
Source organism: Augochlora pura (assembly GCF_028453695.1). Classification (NCBI taxonomy): domain Eukaryota; kingdom Metazoa; phylum Arthropoda; class Insecta; order Hymenoptera; family Halictidae; genus Augochlora; species Augochlora pura. Next base: position 17,184,891 of record NC_135774.1, on the reverse strand, counting down.
AATGAGAACAACGTGAAGTAGTTGAGAAGGTCAACTATAATTATATATAATTATTTTAATAGCGTAGTTGATGCGACGTAAAATACTAGCTAAAAAAAAATAAGAAAAATCTCCTATATGCAAAAGAATATTAGAATTTAGAAAACACTGACTTTTAATTGAAGTCTGCAGTAGTTAATAATAACAACACAATGTTACGTATATGATATATATATCATGTCTTCCATAGCAAAATAAAGTAAAGACACCTTTATCCAGACTTTATACACTTATGTTTACAATATTCTGCTATCCAAACGTTCTATTTATAAACATCATCACCTTATAGAGAACTTGAATGAAATTTCTAGATAATAAAATGTTTGATAATACTGTGGTATTAGAATATTACGAAAATAAGCCTTCGGATAAGAGAGTCTTAAGTTCAGCGTAAAAGATTAACGCGAGATACTTGAATTTATTATCATGATCATCGATTAAGGAATATTTTTATTTCGAAATGATTCTTTAAATTGAATGATCTCTCGATGGTTACATCTATCTGTCTACGTAGATATTGAATCATACTTGCTTGAATGCAGTGACTCACATATTATATGACTCACAGTTAACACACCTTTACAATCTATAACTTTGAAAGGTATCAGCTCGCGCCTTCATTTCTAAACACAAAATCCCCGTTAAAAAATAATTCCCTGTCACGTGCACCTTTCAAAACCCGAACACATTCTCATCGGTGAAGAAAGTATCGAAAGACTTTCGATTTCCTCGTAATAGTCCTGCAGCCCGAGCCTCTAGTCAAAAATTCCTTCACCAAGAAATTACCATAAATCCCCACAAAAAAAGTGGCTTGCTGTCCGCAGCCGGCCGCTTTCACGGACTTTCTTCCGACTCGCTGCACTCGATGGATCCATAGATCACCTGGGCCGGCCGATCGGCCGTTTTGGTCGCCAGCGACCAGTCTATAATAGAAAATCGTAGGGAAGCTGCGTACGGGGGAACATGGAAGGGATATTCGGCCTCACGAGGAGGCACGAACGGATCCGATGGCGTGCCAGGTCCGAGTCCCAACAATCCTCGTATCACTAGTACCCACGGTGTCCACAAGAAGGCACTGTCAAGTGAAACCGCGATAGTCAGCGACTGGTGCGTGTGTGTTACAGCTGGTGACGTGAGATCGGCGTACACAACGTCGGCGCGACGCGACGTTCACGTACCGCGAACGCGTGCAGCCGCGCGGCGACTCGATCGTGTGCCGATTTTTCGCGAGGGTTCCACACAGTCCTAGGAAGCGACTCCTGTTCCAGGACCGTTCGCCAGGACAGGACAGAGGTCCTGGTTCCACGTGGACCTGGTAACACGCGCCTGTCATCACCCTGCGACTCGTCGATGTGACTTCGTTGGAATGCGATCAATCCGGTCGAGGACCTCTCCGATCCGACAGGTACTTGGTTCCGCGACACACGTGATCTCGATCATTCGACTGGCGAACAAACGGAGCTGCGACTCGTGCTCGTTACCGGTCCCCCGATAATTAACGAAATTCGCGGATGACACCGATTATCGCGTAACAACGCTCCGCGGCGCTCCGACCCGCTCCTGAATGATTCATTCCGTCGACCTGGAGAGCCCGGGGACTTTCATTCAGCCCGCGTGCACCTCCGGACTTCACGAAACGATCGGAGAGCATCGAGTTTTTATGGGTCAATGCTCGGCCGGCGCGGCACCGCGACCGATATTCCACGGTGAATTCGTAATGCGTCGACCGTGCTGTCCGTGCAGCTTTATCTGGACGCTCTTCTCGGCTGTGTGTACAAGCACGCGCTCGCTCGCTCGCTCACGGTTGCACGCGCGTCTCGATAGTAGCACTGTCGCGTTTGATAAGAGTAAATTCGTTTTATGGTAATTCAGTTTACCAGCAACAATGTATCATCGTAATAAGCGATGGTCTGAGCGCGGTTAACGCGCTCAAGTGATGCCCGGGCAAACACAAGATAAGAACGGGTTAATTATTTTTATAGCGGTAAACGGGCCGGAGAAAGGTCGCATTCGTTAAAAATGTTGAGCAAACAACTTCGGCGTATACGGGCGCAGTCGTGGATCCGGATATGCCTCGTGGCGGACCGTTGCAAATGTTTTCGCGCTCTTTTGCACCGATGAAACTGCCGGAAGTTCGCTCAAGTATTCTGCGTGAATTCCTCTTCTTTTTTTTTCTACTCCCTGCCCCTTCCAGCCCCCTTCTTCATTAATTCGTTCTCTCTCTCTCTCTCTCTCACTCTTTCTCTTTCTCTTTCTCTCTTTGTCACTGTTTCTCTGTCCATCCGCCCCTTCTCTGTGCACCTTCGTTTACGCAGCGTCTCTCTCTGTCGCTAGATCGTCATGCCATCATGAATGCCACGGGCAGCAACAGTGGCGTTAACGGCAACGACAGCAACAACACGGTCCCGAGCAAGACGAGCCTGCACGGCAACGCCGGCCGTCTCCAGAGCGTGATCGGCAAGCAGAGTGGCTGCGTGCGCAAGATGAGCACGATGCCGGAGGAGGAGGATGTGTCGGACGACATGGATCCTGACGCGGCCAGAACAGGACACCAGCACTATCAGCAGCAACATCATCATCACGCAGACGCCGACTCGGACTCGCCGTCCGAGGAAAGGGGTCGTTTGCTGAGCGCCACCGAGTCCGGTCGGAAGATCACCATTACCCCAGCCAGCTCGTTGAACCTGCACTGCAACGGGCTGAAGAAGGGCATCCCAAGAAACGACAGCGCCAGCAGCATCCACGAAAAATCGCTCCGGCTCCACCAGTACAAATCCGGGGAACAGGTTGGTCCGCTGGAGACCAGGCTCTACCGGGACAATCCTCAAGGTGTACTGAAGTTTACTCGAGGAGTCGACTCGCACGGCGGACGACAGCATCGTTGCTCGAGCGTGAGGTCCGTCAAGTCGAATCCTACCATGGACGAGCACGGGGACCATCAGTATCATCCTCCGGCGGCTAGTTGGGCGTCGATTCTGTTCGCCGACGGGAACGGGCAGGCCCACGTGAGGCCGTTTCCCGATTCCATGTCTATACGTTCCCTAGCATCGATCGGCATGGGCTCTTCCGACGGCCGGAAGCTCACGATACGTAGAGTTCCCACTTCGCCGTCGGAGCTGCTTAACATGGTACATCCGCCGCCGTAAGTGAGCCACATTACCTAACGTGCGCGTCTCGACGAGAAGCGTCGGAAGGAGCGGGCTATGAATCATGTCCCCGCGGTTCCTCTTCGCCGGGGCCCGCGTCTCCGCGGACATTTCGTTCAATGTCCTTACCCTCGCGGAAGCTGCCGCGGCTCGTTCCCGGGATACTTGGAATTACGGTTGTTGAACAGAGGAGGAACTGCCGCGACGGATTTAGAGTCCCTGGATCACCGGTTGATTCGGATTGATAAGATAGGTGTTATCTCGACCGTTGGCTGCCCTATAATTGAGATGTTGTTCGGTGATAATGGGTAATTGACGACGCTTGTTAAAGATGATTGATTGTTATCGTTTGCTCTCGCATGCAGCCGAATGCAGCAGGTGGAAGCAACGGATGCAACGAAATCAACCTGCTTTGTTTTCGCTGGCTTTTGAAACGGTGCGCCAATGAGGTATAAAATGTATGCTAACAGATGACAAAGATTTGCGATCGATGCTGCATTACTAGATGGATAGATCCAGTTGCAGTCTTTTAAAGTAGCTTTGTATCGAAGAACCTGTGGATTTTTATTTGACGTTGAATAGAAATATTTGAAGTCTTCATTTTCTAACCTCTGCTGACTTACAAACGATAAAGTGCAGGATGCATGCCAACAGGTGACAACGATTTTCAATCGATTGTCGGATAGATTTCCATTTGTCTTTGGATAGAAAGATGTCAAGTTTCTGCCCATGCGAATACAGTCAATTAAAGTCTGTTTCGTTATCGTTTGATCGACTCCATCGAGAACACGAGCATTGTCCAAGCAGTACAGTACACGGTGTATCTTGTCTACCATTTTCAAACGCATCGGTCACGCGACACCGCTGGTTCTTAAATATGTTACAACAAATTAAAGTACGAACTGCTATTAACTGTCGTAACATGGTTACATTAAGACATCAAGAAATATCGCAAATATTTAACTTCTCGTTGGCACTCACGTTTTATCAACGCTTCACGTGTTCGAGATAAGATTAAATAATGTCCCGTTAAGGATCAATGTTATTGCAAAATTTCTTTGAAAAAGAATCTGCCACTAATATCACAAGATAGGAACTCGTTGCATGAATGATCGCTACGCCCAAACTGTTGACCAATTACATAATCGTCCTAGTTGTCAAATACTCATGGTAACGTCAACATCTCGAGACATAATCGAACTGGATAGCTGCGCGAAGGTCTCCACGTCCACCACATGTTCCACAAAGCTGTCTAACGCGGAAAGCAAACAAGAGAAGAGCGCGAAATAGCTCCTTCCATCACCGGATCGCATAAAAATAAGGCGTCCAACAGTTTTCTTTCAGTTCGTTCTCGAAATGCGACTCGGAATAGTTCGCGGTGATGAAATCACGGATATTTCCGCGTCCGAATTAGGTTTTTCCGATATTAAATTACGCGCCGCTGGTTCGAATAAACTCGAGCGAGCATCGTCTCAGGTGAAATTGGGGAACGCGAGCTCCCTCGACTCGGCACAAATCGTTTAAAACTCGGCGAGAACGACGAAATCCGGCTGTTAGGCCAGTCTAAGTCGCGATTTGGGTGACAAGAGATGCCGTGTACGTCCAAACTGCTTGTGAAGCGTGGTCTCGTCATCCAGGGTCTGCAATTTCAGCATATTGTCCCAGAGACGTAAGTGGATAATAGGTGTACAATGTAAGACCATACTTTTGTTATAAGTAGGTGTTCACGCGGTACATTGTTGTAGCCGTCCCGCTTCTTCCATTGAAATCGGAGTGGACCGTTTAAAGGGCCGTAATCATTGCTCCACATTCGAAGTTTCTATGCGGCGCTTTAGTGAATTCTCTTTAGAAACGCTCGTTTAATTACCTGCCTCGATTGCTTCACCTTTCGCAAGGTCATCTACGGAACAATTCATCAACGGTGTTATCATTAGACTGCGGATCTCGACGCGAATTAGAATTTCCGGATGCGATCCGAAGAAACAGGAATAAACAGAAATTTAACCGTTCTCTTTGGAATCTAACGAAAGAAGTAATAGAATTCTAAAATTCTTCTGAAAGTTTTATATTCTACAAAACAGGAAAGTATTCGAACATCTTTTAAAGCAGAATAATTTGTTTAATACTCTATTAAATAATTTGAATATCTTTTAGATGATAGAAGGATCAGTCTATAAGAAAATTACTAAAATCTATTTTCACATAGTATACCTTTAATCGGTTTCGATTTCAAATTAAATTCTATTATAAATTCTAAAATAAACTCAATTTCCCTTTTTAAGTAAAAAGTTATTTGATTTAAAATTTGAGGACAATTATTTCAATTAACCGTAATTTTCGAGATATATATATACGCATTAATAGTATACAAAAAAACAGATAATATATAAAGCGCGTTTTTTACATTTTCGTTGTATTTTATTTTCTTGTTAATGCAAGTAATAGCAAAATAAAAAACAATATTTTAGTTAAATTCTAATAGGCTAATCATTCTGTCATTTAAACGCCAATTCAATTCAATTTAATCTAGTTTAAACAGATTTATTGAATTTTAAAAAGTACACGAATACTTTTGCTTGGTATTGTATTTTACATATTTGTTATAATACGTTCGGCAGTCTGTGTATAACATTGATCGTGTAGCTAGTTTAGTGCATCGTACAGTCTTGTAATGGAAACTTCATTTTTACAGAATTTTAGATTGGAAATATGACAACTTTGCTGCAGGAAATACGCCTTCTAAATTTACCCTGAGGTACTTATCTACTTTCATGACTGCGAAGAAAGTTTGCATGCATTCTTCAAAATTTCGTGAAACTTCCTGAACGATTTACTGACTTCTTTGTATCAAGATTCGTACAATTATTCTCCTTCAACGTGAATATGAAATATTTGCATATTCAGAGAATTGTTTTTTTGTTTTGAAGAATAACAATTATGTGAATGAAATATTATGATATATAACCTATTAGTATGAAACTAATTTATTGAATATAGAAGCATGTTAACAGTTTCAGTAAGATTTTATATTCTATGGTAAATCAGTTCACTTTCAAAAATATATAAACCACTGCAGTTAATTATTCAGTGTATTTTATTATTGACAAACTGATCTGTTGAATGTAGAGACGTGTTAGACAATTACAGCAATACTTTAAATTGTATACTAAATCAGTTCACTTTGAAAATAATCGAAATTACAGCAGTTAACATAATACTTAATATACTCTGTCATTATTAAAGTAGTCCGTATCAAGCATACCATATGTATGTAAAAATTTCAGATAATAATTAAAGATATAAGCCACGCCAATTGCAGAAAAGGAATATCTCTCATAAATTCACACGGTTTTCTATTTTTTCTCATGACGTTTGATTGTCATACGTGACATAAATAATTCCACAAAAGTGTCGATTAGCCTTGTGCCTTCAGTTATAAATTGATCGCCTACCGTTAGTAAGTAAAAACGTAAGACACAAACAGCTGATCCAGTTTATTGTCAAATCCGTCGAGTTAGCTAAGCATCCTCGTCGAAAACTAGAACGAGAATCGTTTAGCCTATTCAGAAATTGGTTTTTAAACAGAAACTAAAGCCGCATGGATGGTGCATATCTCCCTGAAATTTAGTCGTCGATAACGCATAGGTGGTGTAATAACTTACTATTGTTGTTCGACCGCAAGCGCGGCCGTTACGCATTGTTTTCGTATTGTGAAATATCCAGGAATTTCCACAGGTGCGCCGTATTTATTATCCGGCTTTGTCAATTGCCATAACTCTCGCCGTCATAGCGCGACATCGTTTTTACATCTGCCGGTGTCGCAAAACCGCGGGGTCGCCATAAACTCGTAAAAATTTTTCTTCATTCCGTGCTGTTCCTATAATGGTGAGTGTCAAGGTCCTTCGTTTGTGCACACTCGGTCCTTGCGATCGTTAATCATAATAAGGGTGTCTTGCCGGCTCGATCTCCTTTTCTCGTCGCTAACGTTTATCAGACGGGCCGCGGACGGACCGCGGTAAATTTTTCACGTCCTAACAATTTCAATAAATCACCGGAAAGATAAGCTGCCGGTTGATTTCGGGATCCTTAGCGCCGGTGAGAAAAACCGTGATCAAAAGGTAAGGGCTCGCCGTTGATTTCGCAAGTGATACCGCTCCCGCGGATAGAAAATTTCCCGCGAGTGTCGCTCCACGATGGAAAGCGACGCGCTTCTCGCCTCGACTCTCGACGGCGGGATTTGCATAACGCGCCTCAGAGAGATATTCTGATCGGCACGTTTGATAGAAGGCTTGTCACTTCACGGATCGACGGGCAATACGTGCATCCAGTCTCGATAAATATGCAATCACTTGCATAATGTTGTTCATCATATGTCGCATGGTAATCGCGCGTTCCTTAAATATTGGCTCGTCCCAAATGTAACGCGGACTTATCGAGGTGTCAGGTTTGAAGAACTGGTCACGATTTTCGCTCTTTTGTTTCGTTGACTGATTTTCAGGAGTTTCAGACGAAAATCGAATTACCTTTATAAATGTCCAAACGTTGAAATTTCAAAACAAAACATTAAAGTTAATAAATTGATTTACGAATATTGTTAAGGTCTATTTAATTGATTAAAATTGTTACAAGAAGAAATACGTCTTTAGTTAAATTTTGTTTCATGTAATTTTCTTATACAATTTTTATTTAGCATAAAAATCCCCAGTTATTACCAAAGCTTGAAATAATTGAATTTGATTTATTTTATGTGTTCCCGTCGATATTTATTTTCATCCAATATATAGAATATTATGCTGTATAAAAATATATCAAGGTTGATGCCCTTTTATTTGTATACATTGTCACTAAATGAAATTCGAAAATTTGTACATTTAAATATGAATGTGTGCATACGTCGCCTTCGCAAGCATAATATAAAAAACAAAGTAGAAAATGTAGATTTATATTATACACGTAAAAAACATAGAACATTGATCTAACGCTTCACCATCTTATTTATATTATTAATAACGAAATTGAGTTGCTATTGAACCATAATTTATAACGTTAAACCATCAGTAACTATCGAAGCTATAATATTTCTGGTCTTTAAACTTGATCCGATATTTGTTATCTATTAGTTATCCGATATATTAGTTATATATAAATTTAGATTAAACAATTTGAACTTGTATCTCGGAGAATAAATATTTAAGCGTTAGAAAGCTGATTTTGTTACGGCGTAACGCGTTTCGCGCGAGCGCATGTGTTCGTAGTTAATCGTGATCACATTAACGATCAAAGGTGACCTAAATCGATCTGATTTCAGATCATTCGAGGATGACCTGTCCGTGTGTACCAGCCTCGACGATGCAGATGCCGAGGACCCAGGGGACTACAGACAACCGAGACGACCGCACTGGGCCAACAAAGTGCAATTTGTCCTTGCTTGCATCGGTTACTCTGTTGGCCTCGGCAATGTTTGGAGGTTTCCTTACCTATGCTACAAAAGTGGTGGTGGTGAGTATTTCTGTGTATCTTTACCAGTAGTATTACTCTTATCATTTCAGAGTTTGCGTTGCTTTGTTTAATCAACACTACTTATCAGTAATTTGATAGCTTACTGGATGTTTCGCTCAAAATGATTCAACCAGTTCTCTAGTTGTCATAGTACAATAGATGTTTCCGAAATGAGTGTGATACTAATTTAACAATTTATTAATCCAAAGAATAACATGTAAGCTTGAAAATATAAGCATCGACATTGATAAATAGATTTTAGAATAATTTAAACGTTGCGAAGTTCGTGGTCGTTTAGAGATCACAATATTGCGTTGTTTTACGTTTCCTTTAATATGTAAAGGGAAAAAGGATGATCATAATGTAAAAAGCTAAGAATGATCTGGAAAAAATTAACAATATTGTGTATTATATGGTTTGACTTTCTATGACACAAAATGAAACTCATTTATTGACAATGTCATTTTCAGTAAATAAATACAAGTAATAATATTAATAACAAAAATACAAAATAAATAAATAAAAATAAGCCACACAAATAAGTCAAACTACTTGTTTTAAGAAAGACCTAATAAAATTGTCTTTTATTTAGTGGTAGAAAGCAGTAAATACAGCAGACAAATATACCAATGTTGTTACATTATACCATTTAAAAATGCTAAGACTAAAAATAAATTTTTATTTCATTCCTATCTGTTCGCATTAAGACAGAGAATTGTTCACATGCATAAAAAACTGCAGTCTGTCGAGTGGTCTTCATTATCAATAGATATGTTATCGTATCAGCAAGATTGGTATTTTTAAACTGCATAAGATGACAGTTATTGTATATGGCAGTTATTATGTGAAGATAATCTCCGGTAAAGCTTAAAGTAATTCCTAAGCGCGTCGGAGTGGACGTAGAGTCTTATCGCGATCTCGACTCGAATTGATAACAACGAAAACAGATGTATCTTACTTTCGATCAGCAATTTCTCGGCTGCTGGAAAGATGCTGCGTCCGCATTACGAGACATCCGCGTAACAACGTATCAAACAGATGTTTACGTGACAAATTTGTACGTGCTAGATCTGATGCTGTGACACGCTTGTGTTTGCTATGATTAGTGTGTCCACGATAAGAGGACGTACACGTTCTTTGCATTGTAACCGATTACTTGCAAGAAACGGCTGTTCTGGGGGATAGGATATGACGTCGCTCAAAGAATTACACGCACACGTTGACACAATGTTTACCGTTCCGTAAAAAGTTTTATGTAGCATCGTAATGCTGCAGAGCACCGCCTAAGTACGTTAGAATTTCAAGGAAAACATTGCCGTAATAAAACCTTCGTTTCCTCAATGGTCTACTGTCGGAACACGTTAATACTTCCGCAGAATGTCCAATGTTCTTCTAAAATTACGAGGACGATAATCACAGTACGAGCGCGAATACGAAACACGAGTATTTCGTTAATAATTCGTTAATAATTTGTTAACAATTAGTAAATCTGAAAATAACACGAGCACCGTGAATTTTATTGTGCTTCTGATTGGCCATGCTTTTCGTCGCGGCGCGCGACAATTACGTCGCCGTCGATGGCTTTAAGATCTCAAATCTGTGCGATAATACAAATAACACTATCGTGGGACACCATCTAATTACTTCTATAATGAATATTACACACTTCCACCTCGATACACTTACTACGCACTTGTGAATACGAGTTTTGTATTTTTCTGAGATTCGAACCTTGAAATACGTCGAAATACTTTGTGAAGAACTAATGGATCTGCAGAAATTTAAAAAACCATGATTTAAATGGAAATGCTGGATGCCATATTAATAAAACAAATGTTCTTATTCTTCTACAAAATAGCAAAGAATGCACTGTCTGCCACTATATGATTGAGACAATTCAAATATCTATTACTTTGAACGATTAAATTTGCAGCAAAGATTTCCAAAAAATTTCCTCAATAAAGAGACATATTCATTTCAATATCACACACACACAATATTTTCTTCACTTATAAATTTAATATAACACATTCTGCAGAAGTTAGTAATTTTCAATGATTATTAAGGCTTTTTATAATTCTTTAACATAATGTATTTCTTAAGTATGCTCGCACAAACTATAAATACTGTTCAGATTTATTTATGGAAGCAGAAATGACCTTTTTAGTTCTTAATGTCATTTTAATTAGAACAGGTACCATGTTTTCCATTACTATATCGAAAAAACACAAGAAATTCCTTTACATCGCTTGTAAGATCAGAAAGTTACTAATTGGCGCACATAGCCCCATTGATTCATATTATCTAATAATCTTTAACTATTTTTTTGTATCTTGAAGTTAAAATTTTCTAATAATAATAGTAATAATAATAATAATAATATGACGATGTATTACGCGTTCCGATCGAGAGCTTGAAAATATCGACTCAGAAGCGCGTTCTCATAATTTCTATACGGTATGCATATCGCGTTTCAAGCGTTGCATCCCCCTTTGTACGACATCCTCGAAAATATATTCAGCGCAAGGGCAGACGTTCTCTCGATTCGCCAAGCCGTAATACAAGTGCGTATCGTGTTGCCGCTAATTTTCAAAGTCTGAAAGCATCTCGGCGGAGAGTCCGGACGTGGCGCAATCTGCTCGCGGAACTTGATACATGACCTTGCCGGAACGTAGCACTACGCTAGCGAGCATCGTAAATGATTTCAATGACACCGGTGGATATAATCGGTCGAGTATCATTTTGACCAACTGTTCGTTAAATTGGACAACCGGAAAACTAGAACGGCTCCGCACGGTGTGATTACACCCGTTCACGGACCAACGCACTCTTTTGAATAACAAAGTAGCAACGAATGACAGATAATCGTCCCGTAACGCTACGCACGCTATTCGAGTATCGGTTAAAAACACGTTAGTGTAATTGAACACCGAGGTGAAAGGAATTTATCGTTTGACGCGGAAATTAAGAAAATAACTCCGACCCGCGATGCGCGCTCCTTAAAAAGAGAGACTCTCGTTCTTTCCAATCAATACATCGACTTTCTACAATTTTTTTGTGTAATACAAATTTAAAATAATAAACAAAGCTTTTGTTTATATAAATGCATTTGATATAACTGAATTGTAGATTTTATTCATTTACGGTAAATATAGCAACGTAAGATGCAATATATGAAGAACGTAAGAGAAATAAAAGGACAGAGGTATATTATTTAAAAATAATTAAAACTATGGCGAGAAGAGAAAATCTTTAATTTACGTGATGATTCGCAACGTATGTCTAACACGTCAATAATTAACTATAAATATGGTGTACTTTCTTCAAGTCGCGCACACAATACGCGATATATGCATTTAAAACATACATGAAATTAATTAATCCGTAACTTTATTATGTCAATCCAATTTTCCTGACACTAAAAGTTGCAATTGGTTATATTTTAATAGAACATACAGTTATAAGTTTAACTACAATCAACAACAAAGTATTATTTTCTAAAGAAGTCACAACTGTTTCAATTGAAAATGTTCATGGAAATGTTTCATTGAAATGTTCCTTTAAACATTTATAAAGTTTTTAGCAATTAAATAAAAAATATTCGGATCTTTGTGGAAAATAAAAATTTTCTTTATTAATTCCAGCAGCCATGAGTCGAATAGAAATGTCTTTCTGTCTATAATAATTTTAGTAAGATGAAAATAATAAATAGATATATGCATATAGAATAAAACATATTATTAAATTCTTTTAACGTTTTTATACTTTTAAGTTTTACTCAGTTATTTTTATTACAAATTCATTAAATCCGCAGTCTGTTAATAATTGTATTTGCAAGTCAAAAAGAACTATTTCTTAAGGTACAATTGAAGTTGCTAATTAATAGGTGCATACTTTTTGGTTGATCTTGTCAGCACGTTGCGAAGAAGTTGTTTCGAAAGAAACAAGTTTACGGTGTAATAAAGAAGAATTCAGGCTATCAATTTCCTTGCGACGGTATCAGATATGATTTAATGGTTTTGCGGGTTGCTTCTTCGTGCCCTTGTGTGCCGAGCTGCCAATTTTCATCGAGCTGCGAATGCCTTAACGTGTGCCACGAGCAATTTAGTGCGATCGCGTGGCTACGCGATTTGACAACATATCTAAAAATCCGGACTCGTAAAGTTCCCATTAATCAGCCAACTTAAATGTGACTTCCATATCCTCCTTAACAGCTTCCTTTTACATTATTACAACGATTCCAGAGGTTCTGTGAAAACTTAGATCTTCTTCATCCTCTTGCCGTACCACTTTTTTCACAGTTACTGCAATTAGGAATTTTTCAATTAATAAAATTTCTTAAAAAGGAGAGAAAATTAACATTTATTCCGTGCCTGAATTTACTTGAACACTTAAATATTAATAACAAGGGATTCGAATTTTATTCCAATTTTAAAGAACAGAATAACATCCATATTTAATAATTTATTACTAGTAATTTTTATCGCGAGTCGGACTCGTCAAAGTACGGTAAGGGGTTAATTATCTTTTTCTTTAAGCATATCAAGCTTTTGCTGTAATCTTGTTTTACAGTGTTAAAACGTGAATTTCATTTGTGGGAATTAGACAAAGTTACAGACAATGTAGAAGCCTCTGTTATGTAGATCTTTGCAATTTGATTTTGAAGTATATATCCTTTGTTTTCTGGTACATTATCAAATTGCAGATCTCTATGATCATACTTCTACTAAATTGATTGTAATGTACGTTGGGATATTCGCAGCTCAATGAAATTGATTACACTGGTACGCGAGGGTAGAGAGAAGGGACCCGCAAAGCCATTAAGCCATATCTGATAACAAGAACAACCGAGTTGCTTTTTTATCTGTATATTATTTTTATATCGTCTCTATGATTTTAACATATTTTTCGCTAGCGTTTCAATAGTCGTTTAAGTTATTATAAGAAACGCAGCGATTCGATAACAAAATTTCTAATCAACCCTAAACTTGCTTCTATTGATCACCACTTTTTTCTCCGCATCAAGCAATAGTGGTGTCGTAAAACAATATTAAATATATGTTAAAATTGACAACGGTTGATCAAACAAATTATATTGATTTTATTTCTCTACACCTTTCAGTTTTATTTTTATTTCAAAACGCGTGCTTTTTGATAAATACACCTTATAGTGTGATTTATTGTTAAACGTTCTTGAATTTTTACAAATGTTCTTACATTTTAAATAATGCGTTCATCTGGATATCTAGTGGTAATTTTATATTAATCGCTTTCAGATATTCGTCTGGATTTTGAAGTATTTTGTACACCTCGATGGTATAGGAAAACATTATGAGCTCGTATAAATACGTTGAGGGTAGTAAGTACGTTATAAACAACTTCAAAGCAGGTAACCAAAGTCGGTAAAAAACGTCTGTCTGGCCGGTAAAATATCTGGTCTATCGAATAACTTTTAATATTTTGGATCTCAGCTCACTTTTCGTGCGGGATCACGTATGAAATGACTCGATTATCAAAAATCGAAGTATGAAATATTCTTTGATGTTGGGGTTTATCTCCAACTTGGGTCTTTTCCACGAAGAATTATTTTGATGAGAATTCATGAAAACATAATGTATCTCCGAAGTAACAGAAAAATTTTTAAAGAACATTTAACGAATAACTTACGCTGATAAGTGAAAAGATATTCGCTCGATAGCTTTTCTATGAAATAGTATCTGAAAGTAAAAATATTTCCTTATTATTCTAATATTTACATCTCTAATCGATATATACGTAAATATTATTCGGTATGATTTAGACCAATATATTTGATCTATTAACTTAATTTTGTCCATAATAATTACTCTATTAACTTAATTTTGTCCATTGTAACTACTCTGTGTAATTCAATTTTCATTTTACGTTCATCTGTGGATAACCGTGAATGAATGAATATTTAAAGCTTTATTTGAACGCTATTTTATTCAGTACATCGTTCAGATTTATACAAATTACATAAATGTTCGAAAGAACAAATTCTATGCACGAGAAATAATATTATGTATAACGTTCGACGTAGAAATCGTTATAAAAACTGTTCGCGAATTAGTAGTTGGAGTACGAATTTGATTTAAGGATTCATTTGCATGAAGCATGTGACCACCGGTGTTATACGACCAGTGTTAATTTACATTTTCGTGGGAGAGTCTGCGCTGAAAGGAAGGAATGAAATTTCCACGAGAATCAACGTCAGGTTTTCGCTCGGAGTCGTATATTTCTGTTAAACGTTGGATTCTTATGTCATAGAATTAGTTCGTAATTCAAAAATGAATCCCGCTAAATTACAATACTTGGAAATAATCAATTTAGGAATTACGATAAGTAGCCCACGGTTTTTATGCATTTATGGCAAAAGTTAATAGTCGTAATTTAAAATAGAGTAAACTTATTTATTATAAAATAAATTCTTAAAATACACTTATTAATTAATACATCAAAAATTAATAAATCAAATATAAGCAGTAAAAACAATTTTAAGATACTGCTGCATTAGTTTGAACTCAATAAAATAATTAAAAAGTGAAAGAGAAGTATTTAATCTATGTATTTTGTATTTAATGCAAACAATTTTTATTTTTTTTTAAAAACTCGCAGTCTACTTGTTACAGTTGCAACCATCGGTAGTTTATTATATAAGAAGTTGGAGAAATATTGATAACTATATCATAAATGGGATTAATATATTCACATGATATTGTAATCATAACAACAATTTTAATATCCCCTATTGTATATATTACTTATATTGTTTATTTTCTATTCATTACCCATTCTCACATGCTTACATGAATAATTATGTTTTTACTATTATTAATATATTCGCATGTTATCGTAATTGCAATAATAGTTTTAATAACCATTGTTATCAATTTATATCGCTTGGCCTTAAGTTAGTACCAATTTTTACGTACCCCATTATATCATAAATATGTTATTAATACATTTTCACGCAACGAGGACCGTAGCAAAGTTCTAATGTTCTTCGCTATGCGCCAATATGATTGAGGAAGATATAGTAAAGTACAATAGTAGTAAACAGGAAAAACAGGTGATATCATTACCATAAAATAACATACGTCGAAACAGTTGTTTCGATAATCGAGTTATATCGTGCATCACGAAGTCGAATCAGTGAACGCTGTTTAATTTGTTCGACTAGTACCGTCGGTCATTCATAGAATTAATTTACATATGCGTGAGATGCAACGACGCGGCACAAATTATTTCAGTGTCACAACCGGAAACAACAATCGGTACAATATCTGAGCAATGTGATTGAATTTCAGCATCGAACTCGTTCTAAGCTTGCTGTACGCGTGTCATTTTGAATGTATGGCGGACGGAAATGGAACACCACCGATATATCAGACATTAAAATAATGCTTTTATTAAGCTAGAGATGATTGCAATTCTGTCACGCTGATCTACATCATGCTACGAAATTACAATACTTCTAGTAGTGTATCATAAATATATAGATTTTTATAAATAAAACATATCATAAAAAGAAATCGAAAACTTGATTAAATCTTAAGCAATTACTTTCCGTGTTACAGTACTATAAAAAGAAATATAAACAATCGATTGTAATTACTCTTTCATTTAAACAATAGTGTTTGTAAATATTAATTACAATAATACGTGAAC
Source organism: Augochlora pura (assembly GCF_028453695.1). Lineage (NCBI taxonomy): Eukaryota > Metazoa > Arthropoda > Insecta > Hymenoptera > Halictidae > Augochlora > Augochlora pura. The sequence continues at coordinate 17,168,518 of NC_135774.1, read as the reverse complement.
AGAGGAACTTTCTGAGTTTGAAATTGATGATTTGATTAAACAAACGAATGAGCTCCACTTTTATTATGATTTTCAGTATTGCACGATGCAGCGGAGGTGGAATAAATAATGAGAAATTACTCGTTGTAAAGAACAAAATGTATTTGTACAGTTCTAAACACATATTTCTACGATTTGGTCGGGCTAAATGCTCGTTGCCAAATTAAGTGGTAATCCACGGGTACTGTGATCATCGTTTATTACGAATAAAGAGTTACATCCAGTGACCTTGTTACTGCCCACAGAATGACGATTAACGTTGAGCACTATTACGTACGAGTCGTGTTTAATGCAACCTTTAATAAATCCACATTACAGGCAGATTTAGTAACATTCGCGTTCGTTTTTCTCCGCTGAAAAAAGTGAATTAGAATACTTGCGTGTGCACGGATTCACTGATTTCTGAGAGAGCGAGAGAGAGAGAGAGAGAGAGAGAGATGCTACGTATAGGAGGAAACTAGATAAACGTTAATAAGTAGACATTCTACAGAGTGTCAATGTAAATTGTTTTCTTCGTATTTTATAGCGCAAAAAGAGAATACCATAAATATAATGCATTCTTTTTCATTTCTTTTTAATTGTCACTGAGTCACTGGAGAAACTTTACTCGAAATAAGGATTATAGAATACAACAGTTATGTAAAGATATATTTCTGTTTGCAATAAGTTTTATAAACTTATTATAGTTTTACAAAATTTTCATACGTTCATAAATTCGTAACTAATGTAGCAACGCTCATGAATTCATAAATAATATAGCACTCATAAATTCTTTAGACCTTTTCACTGTACGATATTTTAGTTACCCATTTTTGTCATAAACGTATGTGAGTACTATAGGTGTTAGAATTGTTTAAAATTATGGAACATGGCTGTATCTTATAGCGAAACGCGGTCACTGCTGTCTAAAACTTAACCTTGAAGTAAGTTTAATCATATAATCCAGATTCTATTTTGATAAAACGCAATAACAAAAGGCGAGGTGACAGTTTTGACTATGAATATTAAAGATGTCGAAAATAGGCAATTGATTATATATTTTAATGCGTTTTTTAATTGCTCTTAGCAAACATCTTCTGAGAACAAAGTCTAGTGAACTAGTAGTACTTGAAGATTATTTATTAAGTTCAAGTAGTTGTTCATGAATAAAAAGTTCGATTAGATTCCATGATCGATAGCAACTGATTATTATTCGCCTTTTGAATAATAAATCATTATGAAACACTCGTCGAGATTAATATTCAATTTGCAGTCGTCTGGTGAACACACCTCGTACAAATCTGTAGGTTGACAAACATAATTCAATGCATTTACTACTGCCGAGTTTAGCGCCTTTTATAGGCGATGCTTTAAATATTTATAACATAAACTGAAAATTAACATTGCGTTTTATCGCTGTTTTGGAATTGAATGATGTACTGGTGTTTGATGTACTTCAAGATCACCTCAAGATCGTTTAAACTATTTCTGTCAAGTATAAGTACGGATAAATATGTATAACATTGAACGATATTAACGTTTTAATAACGAAACTAAGGTTAAATGTTTTGAAGAAACGAAAATAACATAATTTCACATTTTAAAGATTGAATTCTTTGTTGGAATGTTTCAGGTGTGTTCTTGATACCTTACTTCCTAATACTTATAGTCTGTGGGGTACCATTGTTGTACATGGAGCTTAGTATCGGACAATTCACTCGACGAGGACCGATTGGTGCTCTCGGTCAAATTTGTCCCTTGTTCAAAGGTACAGGAAAATTGATAAGACTAAGATTTTTTGATTTTCTCTAATCGTAATCTAATCAATCGCACGATGTATTAACCCCTTGCACTATGATTACTTTCATGCTGTGTTAATTAGCATTTATTCAATTTTAATACTTTCTTTAATAGGACTAGACAATTCCTATTTCTTGTATTATCTTTATTTACTTTCGTTACTGTACTTTGATGATAGAAGAATTAAATTTGGTTTCGATTTGAAATAAATTAGTAATATTCAGATTTAGTAGATCATGCATGAAATCTTTAACACGAGTCTGACTCGTTATTATATTGCAAGGGGTTAAATGCTATAGTGTAACTGTGCATGTGTCGTTCTCATTACAATTCGTATCTATTTCTCAAATATATTTGAGCAATATTTCTCTATTTGTTTAAACAGGGGCTGGCTTGTCGTCGGTAGTAATATCATTTTTAATGTCGACGTACCATAATGTGATAATAGCTTACGCTATATACTATTTCTTCGCGGCGTTCAGAGAAAAGCAACCATGGTCCGACTGCGACAACTCGTGGAATACTGTCGCTTGCTGGTTACCAACTTTCAGTGCCATCGACAATCGTACCCGACCGAATGCTTCCAGAACACCATCGGAAGAATTTTTCGAGTAATTCTTTAATAATTTGCAGAATTATATATGTTTAACATATTTCACAATTTTCAGAATTATATCTGTTTAACATATTTGATGACATTAAGCAGTTACACCACTTAATATCATATTTAATGATTTTAAGCAATTGCATAGCTTAATATCATATTTAATGATTTTAAGCAATTGCATAGCTTAATGTCACATTTAATGATCGTTTAACTATCTCAAAGAGATAACGTATAATAGTAGATCATTAAACAAATAATGCAAATTTCGTTTCGTATTTTTGGAGCGAAGTCATAAAAAATAAAATAAAATATATAGTGTACACGACGGATGATAGATATAATTATGTATTTTTCACGTGATAAAATAAGTCGACAATAAGAAATACGTTTGTTCATTTAAGGCTTCATCTTTGAGAACATTGAGTTCGAAAATCCACATGATTCGCGTGTTCTATAATAAGTAGAATAAGCAGCGTCGTTGCAATAAGTAGAATTGGTAGGTCATGAACAGACACGTCAGCTAATTAACAACTCGCGTAGACATTCAATTTTCGAACTCATTTATCTCAGATACGAAGCGTCGAATAAGAAAAAATTATATTATATATTTTCGACTTGTTTTACAATAATAATTAATAATAAATTTTGTGATTAAGGTTTGATATGTTAGCATTAAAGAATACGGAAATGTTTGCGTTATTTATAAAATGATCTGATATGTTACTATACACTGCTAAATCTTCGTTGAATATGATGAATATGTTTCGATAACAATTTAGCAACAAAGTACTCCAGATCAGTAAAGGAATCGAGGACTCTGGAGCACTAAGATGGGAGCTAGTCGCCTGTCTAATTACAGCCTGGATTCTGGTGTACTTCTCCGTTTGGAAATCTATAAAATCGTCAGCCCAAGTTAGATACCTCACGGCGACACTACCGTTCGTTTTAATCGTCGTCTTCCTTACGCGATCCCTCACCCTCGAAGGTGCTGACAAGGGTTTACAATTCTTCTTTCATCCACGATGGGAGCTTCTCGGTGACGCAAAGGTGATATAACTATGTACAGCTATTTGAACTTGTGCATTATTATATTAATGCATTATTATATTATACTTGCATTATTTGGTGTATTACATTAATAACAACTTTTCGCTGTAACACTTTTATATTAATTTTTTTGCACAATACCTTTATAATTTGTATAATTATTGTATATTCTAAAATCTGAAACCATGTGCAATCTTTTAAAACAACGCTTTTTGCTGAAATTTTCCAGTGTGAATCTTTATCACAAGAAATAACGGTCAAGCAGAAAACTATTTCTCCTCTTAATAAATTTAATAAGTTGACAGTAATGTAACGCAGTATAGCTGATCGGAAAATGCAAATATCTTTTTAATTAACAAGGAAAATCAAGAAAGGAATATTCATGATGATGGCTCGAGTTGATCAATTAACATGAATTGATTTAACAATACACGGATTAGTAACACTCGTCAGAACAAGATTGAATAGTTTAACATAATTTAACCTCTTGAACTGTGATTCCTTTCACGCTGCGTTGATCAGTACTTATTTGTCCTTAATATTTTTAATAATAGGACCAGTCAAGTTTTGTTTCTTTTATTGTCTTTATGCACTTTCGTTTCTAGATTTTGATAACAGAAGAATTTATTTTTATTTCGATATAGGCGAAATTAATAATATTCATACTTAGTAAATCTTGCATTTTGCTTCTCTACAAATAAATGTTTATCGTTGAAACTTTTACACTTTAAAAGAGATATTTTATTTTTACTAAATTGTACCAGTTTCAAAGAAAAAAAATGCAATATTTAATATCCGTTTTAAAGTTTGAAATTTGCAAAATATTGTTACAATTTCGTAAGAATTTGTCGTCGAAGACATTGGGAACAAACAATAAATCTATTTCTCTGGATGCATTATGTGCAACGGTTAGGTGTGGATTAACGCAGCGGCCCAAATCTTCAATTCTGTCGGCATAGCGTTCGGCTCGATGATATGTTTCGCCAGCTACAACAAATTCCACAACACCATCTTGGTGGACAGTGTCGCGGTGTCGCTTATAAACGCGTTTAGCAGCCTGCTCGTCGGAATATTTTCATTCGCCACCATTGGTAATATCGCCCTCGAACAAAACATGTCCGTCGAAGCTGTCCTCACAGATGGTACGTAGTATTTTACCTTAATCAATTATTATGCCTTTTACGAATTAGCATTTACACCCGAATATAATTCAATCTTAAATATGACCAAGTTTTTAATTCGATGGTTAATCAGAGGACATTTGAAAAACTTCTTTCCCCCTTCGGTATATTATTTTTAAATGGTAATTCTTAATGCAAATCGTAGGATTCGTTTTTATCACAATCTCATGATTTTTAATTAGAAAAAATGTGTAAAGCACAAATGTCCGTAAACAAGTAATGATAAATATTTTACACTTTCACGTCTGAGTGGTGACCATCAATGTCAGATTAACTTCTCCTGCAATTTTATAGACAAATCATAATTTCCGTTCAAGGACCTGGCCTGGTATTCGTCGTTTACCCGCAAGCGTTAGCCAAGATGCCAGCGTCAAAACTGTGGGCCGTGTTATTTTTCTTTATGCTAGTCTGCCTTTCATTGAATAGTCAGGTAGGTCGAGTGAACATTAGATCAAGCAAGCATTAGATTGTTCATAAATTTAACTGCGGATTTCATCTACCATTCTGTTTTTGCATCAACGTCACTTTGGAGATGATATTTGAATGATGCTTCTTCGAATTACAATAGTTTCACTGATTAAAATTCATGAACGAATTAATAAGTCTCGTAATTTTCCTGCTTCGGATATGGCTTAACAGAGTTGTAAAAATGTAGGAATTATGTAAACGCAATAGGAAAGTGAACATAAATCATAGCAACGTCGCGTATTCATTTGTCGCTTCGACTTCAATTACATGATTACAAAACAAAAAATTGGCAATCGAGTTTCGAACAATCTAATAATAAGCGGATATACATAGTTTCTTCTCTGACTACGTTAACTCGTTGTTTAACTAATTATTTAATTCGATTCCAGTTTGCAATAGTGGAGGTGGTCGTAACGTCGATTCAAGATGGCTTTCCGAAATGGGTAAAGCGTCATCTAGTGTGTCACGAAATGTTAGTACTTTTAGTGTGCGTAATATCATTTCTGTTCGGTTTGCCTAACATTACTCAGGTGAGAAATTATTTTTGAAACATACAATATACGTTGCCACATTTTTATCTAAACTGATGAAACGTTACACTATTTTCAGGGCGGTATTTATTTCTTCCAATTGATAGACCACTATGCGGCATCGATATCGATCATGTTTCTAGCATTCTTCGAAGTGATTGCTATATCGTGGTTTTATGGTGTCCGACGACTTTGCAACAACGTGAAAGAAATGACTGGACGACTGCCGTCTTCGTACTTCCGGTTCTGTTGGCTGATCGCAGCACCTCTCCTTATCATGGTAAAACATGCACATGTTCTCACTTAATACTTAATATTATATTAACTTCTTAGGCACGATGCGCCATTACAGTGGCTTTCGCGAATGTTTCGTGCTTCAGTCAATTGTATTATTAATTATTAAAGTAAACGATTCAAGTGAAAGTGTATATGTACAATACGCTAAGAAAAGAATATATATGTATAACTAATACATACAACTAATATATATATAGCTATACCAAAAAAATGTATATTAAGAGAAATGGTAATTTAGTTATGAAAAACTTCATTTGCGCAAAATTTAGCCGTCTATAAGAAATTAATATTATATATTATATTATTAATATTATATGCTTAATATGAGAGTATTTATTTTTATCTCTAAGAGAAACAATTAAGTAATAAGAATTATAGATATAATATTATACATTTTTAAATAGTGACATATTAATGAATTCCTCTGGTTGTGGCAAAATTCGCTAAGTATAATTAAATATAGCGTAACACGCATTATTAATAACGTATAGATAACGATTTGCAAACGACAATATGATCAGTAACATTATAACATATTTCAGCTAACAGGTTATTATTTTCATCATTAATTATAATTATTTTCATTAACCCAAATTACGCGTCATTCAAAATTAGATATTCGCAAAATTTTATACGAAAATATGTATACAATGTATGCTAAGAAAGTTACAGACGTACAGAACAATGTAAAAATAAAATTAGTGACAGATACAGAGTAGAAGACGTCTATTGGCGTATATACATTGTATATCTATATCTATATCTAAAAGATAAAACTTTGATCAGTTGTCCGTAATGATTCAACAGGGTACGACAAACAATCGTTAGCCGTTGTAGCACACAGTTCTATAAATCATTGACTGTTTCAGGCTGTGTGGGTGTTCAGCTTAATTGATTATGAACCACCGACCTACCACAATGGCGAATACGAGTACCCACGGTGGGCAGAGGCGATCGGCTGGGGAATAGCTTCTCTTTCCCTCATTTGCATTCCCGCGTTTGCTATCTACGAGTTCATCAAAGCCAGCGGCAACACTTGCGCCGAGGTACGATAACGAAAGCACTCGTTTAGATGGCGATTAAACTTTAGTTCGCCAGTCAGGCCGCGTTAAAGCCATAATTCGACCGCGCTGTCTTTCAGAAATTGTGGAACTCAATTAAGCCGCATTTCGAGGCATGCAAGATCTGCGGTCAAGAATACTGCACCGAGCCAATGCACAATTTCGAGGAGGACATGATAAAAGAGCAGCAAGATCCGAACAGCCCGATACAACTTACCACGAACAGCCTTCTACCGAAATCGCCGTCATGATCGTGTCAGGAAACCGGGTAAAATCGATACGTAACTTTGAGTACCTTCTTTTTCATCATTGAGCGATCCCGAAAGGCGTAGTTATTAATTATCGATCGAAATAAAAGCCGAAATGTCTTCCTGCTTCAGCGTTTAGACAAAATGAGACAGTTTTAGCATTTGACTATGGGAGGATGCATCGATCGGAGCTTGTCTATATTTTGCGGAAATTTTGATCAATTATTTATCAAAGTTTTGTGATTCTTTGTAGATAGAAAACTAATACACGGCGACGCCCGTGTAAGTTTTATGCACAGCTTTTTACGAGAGAATGATTCATTTCGTCGAGTACATTTCAATTTCGATCGGCGTGAATTTTTGTTGGAGATCCCAAGCCGACTGTGATCTAATAAAGATATATCGGAAGTAATCAAACTTAGCGGAAATATTTCATTCGGATAGGCGGCTATAGCCATCTTTAGGGGGTTTGAAGAAGCACTTAGGCGGCGGACAATTATAGTCAGCTTTGATAACGAAAGGATTAGCTGTTTTTTTAGGTGTCATTAAGCTAATCGGGAGAACAGCCGATTTGCTTAATTACACTGACGATAAAAAACAATTTCACGTATCTCGGAACGTGATTGCGGATTTTGTGTATTTATAGCAAGCGTTGATGCATGATATCGTAAAAATACTACGAACAAATTCAAGAATGTTGTTATTTGATTTTCAACTTCTTAAAATGAATTGGTATTATTTGTTCGAGTGGTTCCCAGTGTCCACTCCCATGTAATTGCTTAACAAGAATCGTTATCTTATTCGTGATACACTAAATTAGCCCTAAATGAATTATTTAAGTTTATCATATTTCGTAAATTATTGCAAAATTAGAACTAGCAATGTTTTTTAGCCTTTTATTTAATTGATAATAGCTGCCAGAGACAGTTCGGAACGTTGCTATTAGTTTAGTAATCGGAAATTGGTCACACGACGATTTTATTGATAGAGGCGAACGATGTTACGTGCGCATAATCTTTATTGAGATGCAAAGACAATCGACATTCCGTTGCTTCGTAATTTATGTTCATTTCGTAGAATTGATAATTATGTTCACTATCATTAAACAGAAATGAAAATAATCTTCATATAATCATACTTCTATCAATAAATTTGAATCAATAAATCACATAATTCAATACTTTATTTAAACATACATAAAACATCAAATTATTACTATTTTTATAAGTAGAAAAATTAAGCAGAAAAATTAACTACATGTACGAGTCATTTCTAAATTGTTACTACTACTTTAAACAAGGAATAGAACATAACTTTTTCTGTAATTTCGTTATAAACTCACATCCATTTAAGACATAAAAATACACTGTTGTTCAATTGCGATGATTGTAAAGGCGAACCTAAATCATTTTCAAGCAGTGGAATTAGTTATAGTTGAAAGCTGATGTTTTATTATATGTGCGTCTGTACGTCATTGTACAAAGTTGTAACCCATTAAACCAACAGCATGTCTGTTGTTCACAGATCTAATTAGCAAACTTAACACTTTATCGACCGGTAGCCTATAAATCGACTTCTCCCCCCGATCGGTAGCCTGTGAATCGGTTGCCATAGTAACCCTTAATTTGTTATCTATTATTGAAGTAAATGTGTTAAATTGTACTACAAGCTTCAATATTATTCTATAAATTTTTAAACATTAAATACCATTCGCGATTAATAAGATAAATAAAATCAAAATAGAAACGAACATTTTTACGACCGGATGACCGGTCGATAAAGTGTTAACATCGCGCCTATAGTACGTTGTACATTAATGTATCGTAATTAAACACGCCGGTTCAAATGCACTGCGATTAGTAGACCGATGTACCATATAGACGGCGTTAAGTAGAAAAAAACGAGTACAAATGCTGCAATGTTTTCTCACACTTGTACATTTTTAAGGAGCAAGTAGCTGCGTCGAAGCGACTGTATCGGATGAGCTACAAAGGGTGGCTGCATAAGCTAATTAAGCGCAACGTGACCGAACACGTGGCGAAACAAACGCGTCGCTGATGCAATGTTCAATGGTAGAGATACGTTGTGTATGAAACTTTGCGGAACGAAACAACGTACAAAGTCGAATTGACGATAATAAATTGCGTATTGAACAAATTCACATGTAATTATTCAGGAACGTAATAAATTATTATTGGAATTTCATTCGGATATGTAAACAGTGGTGTTTAACATTCATATCTGTAAAACAAGGAAAGGTACGATATTGTTTGTCCTATGAATATAGCGCTACATATTATAGTGAAGATTATATCTTATGATGAAAACTTCAAGTCACGAGGTAAGAAGATTTTACTATGAATAAACGCACATCTTTCATCAACGTCATCATTCCCATATAAACATGTCACAATCTATATTCAAGTCGAATTTTCAGTATTTTGATTGCATTTTCTGTAATAGACGTTTCATTAAATTCCGATAGTGTAATCTTAAGTGAGTGTCTAATATATTCGATTGAAATAACTTTTGCAGACATTGAGCAATTATTGAACAAGTATAAACTGGCAATAGGCGTGAATGGTTAAATAGAACAGTAATTATAAAGTCTACTAATAATTGAGAATTTCAGTTCAATGAATACTAACTATGAAATGTTCCGAACCGGAATTATTTCTGATTCAATGAAATGATTCAAACGAAACTCGGGTCGAAATGAAAGTGTAAAAAATAGTAAAACATTAAAGATTAAAGATAGTAAAGTTCACACCTGGAACATTCTTTACCTTACCGGTAAGTTCGCGAAACTAACGATCAACAATAATAGATAATTCATCGCGCGCACACATTGAACTTATATAAGTCAAAAGGCGGGTATTACGCGGTGAATCCTCATACGTTAAATCGGATTTCTCTAATTGCATTATGCGCCCCGGAGCAAAGTTTCACGACAGAATCGAGTCATTCGAGTCTCATGCAACCCCAAGTTCGCTTCAAGGCAGCTCTTGAAAGCGTCCGTTCGTTAACGAAACCGAGAAAGGGGAAACATGACAAAGAAGTTTGAATTCAATTGGCGGATCGAGGTGCCGGAGCTGTTGAGAAATGGCTCGGTATTCGACCGATGGTTCGAAGACAAGGAATCGACGGAATACGAGCCGAGTTGTATGTTTAAAGTCGACGAGTACGGATTTTTTGTCTATTGGAAGAGCGAAGGCAAGGTACAACAAAGCAAAACCATTTAAACGAGCATTAATTAGTCGATCGCTTCGATAATAGAACGTTAATAAAAAGCGTTTAAATAAGTAACTTTTTTTGCTTAATGATTACATGTGTTTCATTAATAGACTGCAGGTCTTTATGCTGTGATAATCGTCTTCATTGATTAAAAGAAACATAAATTATATAAAAATTATATGATAATATATCTTAAGAAGATTATAATGCGATAACTTCAGAATAATCCTTAAATTCTTCTAATCTCGATACTTATTCACTTTTGCCATAAATGCATAAAATCTGCACTCTATTTATTATTATCTAATGCATTAAACATTCTTTTCTGTAAGGGACATCTTTACTTTTCCTTTAACATTTCAATACCATTGAAACGGTTAATAGAAACATTTACTATAAATATAGCTGAATGAATATATTTATCATTCTAATCACTTTCTAATTCAGAAATTAAAGAAATTTCATTCGAACAGTCTTATGTAAGATGTATTTAAATAATAGAGAGCTTGGAAGCTTTCTAGTGATGACAATATTTCTGTATAAATATTGATGGAAAATGATTTGAATAATCACATGCGCGTATACAAGATCGATAAATCGTTAATACGCTAATGAACTATTATAAACTGATAATTATTATAACTTAGAGGAAATAGTTTTCATATCAACTATGTCTGTATGCAGGACGGTGATGTAATCGAGTTGGCCCAAGTGAGCGATATTCGTTATGGCGGCACGCCAAAGGTAACAATTCTCATAATTATAAAGTGTAATGAATCTAATGAATCTCAGTACCGTCATACCCGAACTAAGGATTCATGAAACTTTGTTTCATTTTCACTAGTAAAATATTTCAATCATTTTTTTCCTTTTTTACATACATTTCTTAAAATATAACTATTGAATTGGCAAATTTAAAATACTTCAGTCGCCAAAAGTTTCTTTTTTTACATACATTCTTTAAAATATAAATATTGAATTAGCAAATTTAAACTGCTTTGGTCGTCAAAAGTTCACTTACTAATTTATTTTGTAATTCAGTTTGCTTGTTATTTTCAAATAACTAACCCTTTGCACGACGATTAATTTCACAGCTATGTCAATGGCACGTTTTCGTTGTTAATATATTCGTATACGAAAAAGAAGATATATATTTATCGTATGTCTGCATTCATTATAATTGCTAAATATCAATAATAAAAAAATAATATTATTAAAAATATTTAGTAGATTATGGTTGAAATCATCGTAACAATCTGATGCGCCGTGCATGGGGTTAAAATACTTTATTTGAAAAATGCGTGGAACTATTGTCAACCAATGATGTACATGAGATTATAGAAAACATTGTTGACGATATTCAACATTTTAGGATCCAAAGTTGTGTAATAAAGTGAGTAAACACGGGACCATGGAACAAATAGACGAGAAAAGCTTAACTATCTGCTCTGGTATCGATTACACGAATATTCATTATCAACACGTCATATGTGCGGACGCGCAAACAGCCAAGGTAATGGCAGCAATCAAGAAAATGTTAATTAGCTACCGTTTACTTGCCACAATTTACGTATTCTGAGAAACTGTGATTGATTCAGGACTGGCAGGCTGGATTACGAAAAATTACGCATAACACGAAAGCGTCGAACGTCTGTCCGACGATACAATTAATGAAACAGTACGTACCTCTTCGAATGCGCCTCATTATGCGAATCTTATCGATCGCTTTGAAATTAAAATCCGCTTATTTATTAACTTAGTTGGATGAGATTAAGTTTCCAAGTGGATTCAAAAGGAAAAGTGCCGGTGAAAGTAATATCGAAAACTTTTGCCTCCGGAAAAACTGAGAAACTCGTTTATCAAGGTCTGTCGGAGTTAGGCTTACCTAGCGGGAAGGTAAGATTCTCTCTCATCTTTCAATTTTTTTCGCTCTTTCATTCAATTTTTTTCAACGGCGTTGAAAACGCCGAGCAATTCTCATAAGACTAAAAAAGTGAAACGGGATGCCACTGCATCGTTCGTATATACACTATCGCATTCCCATTCTATTGTTCTGTCATTTGTGGCTATCGAGGATATCATGCAGGTCGAATTTTACCTGAAGTATGCAAAAAGCTGCTATTTAATTTTAATCTGATAACGATAGCTTGAATTTTTAAATAACGTAGTCCGTCCTAAAGATCTTTATTTATGTACGAATGCAGGATATATCGTACATCTTTGGATAATTTATAGGAAGTAGCTTTGAAAACTTTATCATAGTAAGATTTTATGAAAAGGGTGACATTTAATCGATATTATGTTGCCTGCGCCACTTTAATACCATATTAGCAAAAGCATGTATTCAGATGCATGTGAGTATTATGCGTAGTTATTGATGAAATACTGTACGTATATTATAAGTACTATAATACAAGTACTTTAACGATATAGTATAAGTGTTTTAATATAAATACTTTAATATTATAGTATACTGTATCTGTGATTTTCTTAGGATACTTTATTTAAACTCAATTCTTTTTCACTAATCTCTTACTGTTTTAACACAGGTACCTGCTTAAATTATGCGAAATTGGTTAAAGCAGTGACTCGGTAATGTGACAGATGTATATTTTAATAAGCAGAGTCTGTAAGAGCTGTGCATTATCATACTAACTACAGAAATTCTGTAAAATATAATACACTACATGCCATACTAGTTTCTTAAGAACTTATTAATTCTTAATAATTTAATTTTTCTAGATAATGTTTGAAGCTATTTACGTTCCTTACATTATTAACATTAATACGACATTATATATTATTAATTTCGCATCACTTTATCGTTTCCAGAGCGACAAAATCGAACCGAAAGACTTCACCTTTGACAAATTCAAAACAATGTATTTTAAAATTTGTCCACGAAACGACATCGAAGAACTGTTCCAATCGATGTAAGAATTCAATACAAACTCTCGTTTTATCTGGAACAGTTCGTTCAAACAAACGCTAAAACAAATATACTTATGAAGAAACTACGTTTCAGAACAAAAGGAAAATCGGACACGATCAACCTAGGTCAACTAGTGCAGTTTATGAACGAGAAACAGAGAGATCCGAGGCTCAATGAAATTTTGTATCCTCTATACGATGAAAAACGATGTACAGAGATCATTAATGATTACGAACAAGATGAGAAAGTGAAAAACGCAAGTAGGTTGACACTCATGAATTTATCTATTCCTTCGACCTTACGCAATCGGTATATGAACAAAAAAAAATTGCTAACACGAACTTATTGATTAGTGTTTCGTCGAACCTATTACAAGCTTCAATTTATGAATCTTTTTTAATTAATAATATCGATATTAACCCCTTGCAGTACCATTTCTTCACAATTACTATGATTTTTTTAGAAACAAAAAGGAATTTTATATTTATTGCGTGCCTACATCTAGTTCAACGTTTAAATATCGCTGACATGAGAATGAAATTTGATTCCTACTTAAAAGAATGGATAAACATTTATACCTAACATCTTATTATTAACAATCTCCATCACGAGTCTGACTCGTTAAAGTATGGCAAAGGGTTAACATTTCTAATATTATGTAGATCTTTGTTGGCCACGCATAATATCACTGTACACAAAGTGAATCTGACTTCCATTAACAGCAAGGAAGATCTTCAGCAAAGTAAAACACATTTCTGCAAACTTTCCAGACATGTACAAAGCCGTTCTGGTTGAAATTAGCAGAACTCTGTCTTGCAAAACAGGGAATGCGACTTCAACAGTTACATACTTTAATGACTCTCACGCATTCTATATTTACGAAAATTCATTTACTTTGGAAATTGCGATATTATGTGTGAGCAACAAAGTCGTAGGACAGAAAGTACAGAATCAAGTTGCATCATTGTAATATCAAGTAATTATTTCGAACGAAATATGTAACTACACCACTGTACCTCTTTGCTTTCTTTTCTTAAAACGTGTAAAATAATCGCCAGTTTCTCTTAAAAAATATTTTCCAAAATTCGTTTTGCCTATCGAACGCCTGCGAAACCGCGTTAATTTCGCATGCAATTGTGATCGTATAAATTGTAATCGCATAAATTGTTCTTTTCGCAGAAAATTTCAGTAAAGACGGATTCATTCGTTATTTAATGTCCGACGAAAATGCTCCCGTGTTCTTGGACAAGCTGGAGGAGTGGATGGACATGGATCAACCCCTTTCTCATTACTATATTAATTCAAGCCATAATACCTACCTGAGCGGCAGGCAGATCGGTGGTAAAAGCACCGTTGAGATGTACAGACAAGTACTGTTAGCTGGCTGCAGGTAAATTGTTCATTATTTTTTGCGTGCTGCGACTTAAAGGCTTCGTTGTCAAAATATAAGTGAAAGACAAGAAATTCTTTATGAAAATGTAAGTGGGAAACAGGGAAAACCTTTATAAAAATATAACTAAGTAACGAAAAATTCTTGGCTAAACTATGAATAAGAAACAAGGAACTCTTTATAAAAAATGTAACTAGGAAATAGAATTCTTTATAAAAGTATAAGTAATAGACAATGAATTCTGTACAAAAATATAAGTAATAAACAGTGAATTCTGTATGAAAATATAAGTAATATACAGTGAAATCTGTATAAAAATATAAGTAATAGGCATTGAATTCTATATAAAAATATAAGTAATAGACAGGGAATTCTGTATAAAAATATAAGCAAGAAACAGAGACTAATTGACCGTACTATCTTATAAAATAAATTGAACCGTGAATGAAGTATGAATGAAGTGAAATTTAGACGAAGGAAGTAAATAAATGAAAGACCAGCAACATACCATTGACAGATGTGTGGAGCTCGATTGCTGGGACGGAAAAGGAGAGGATGAGGAACCAATCATAACTCACGGCAAAGCCATGTGTACCGATATTCTTTTTAAAGACGTCATTATTGCTCTAAGGGACACTGCATTCGTCACGTCGGAGTATCCTATAATTCTGAGTTTCGAAAACCATTGCTGTCTGAAACAGCAATACAAATTAGCCAAATACTGCGACGAAATTTTAGGCGACTTACTATTAAAGGAACCTCTGAAGGATTACCCGGTACGTAAAGTTTAAATTTCTCTATGTGTTATTTTCACTACTATATCAGATATCGAACCACGATATCGCTGGACGAAATTAACATAATTATATTGACGTAATTAATATCATCTAGAAGTAAATATTACTTAAAAGGTTTAAGACATCTGAAAATTTCGACGTGTACTTTTCTAAAAGAAATATGTAAATCAAATGACGGAGTGATATAAACCATTTACTTATTAATCACTTTTTATCAAAAATCGTATGTCTTATTCAATTTTTGTAATTTCATTAGAAGAACACGAAACCACATTTTAATATGAATAGATTATAGGTCCTCGTGCAAAATAAAAGTTTTATTAATTAAATACGGGGACAGAAGATAAATAGAAACTTCTTCTTTCAATGATTTCGACAAGTTAAGGGGCACGTAAAACGTTTTAAAATTCTTCTAATGTCCTCATTGTTTGGTATTTCGCTCAGTCAATTTTAACACAAGCATTGAACATTAACATTAGTATAAAATTGTATTATCACTATCTGTTAAGTATAATGATGAATTAATTCACGACATACAGTTGAATATTATAATGAATACTACTAGACAGTGGAAAACTGCAAATTTGTATATAAGTCGTCTGGGTTAATAATTTACGTCTGTTTTCTCTCCGCGAAGAATAGATAGAGAGAATTTCATAAATAATTGCAAATTGAATGCTACAGCTTGAGCCGGGACAACCGCTTCCACCTCCGAGCGCATTGAAGCGCAAAATATTAATTAAGAATAAGAGACTGAAGCCGGAGGTAGAGAAAGTCGAACTCGAGTTATTCCGCTCCGGACAATTCGAAGCGAAGGATGAAGTGGTTGAGGACCCGAACGCACCTGCGCCACCACCACAGGAACCAAAGGTTTATCACTATCATTGTACTTTTCGTTCAAATCGGTTTTTTTATGTCTGCGGCTTTGACGGTCCAAGCTCTAACGAGATCGACGTTGCCAAGTAGCTATAATGCAATCATTAGCTAACAACTATATGTATGTGCCCATAATTATGAAAGTGGTCTAAGTCATATATTTCTTGTTTCGAGATATTTAACGAATTGCATTTGCATAGATTAAAATATATTTTTATATTATGCGATCTTTTAATTTAGAATTTTATTAGTTTTGATTAATGGAAATTTATTATGAATATGAAATTTTGTGTGAATTTCATACGAAAATGATGTCCTATAAATAACTTAAAGCAATAAAGCACTATGAGTTTTATTTGACACAATAACTTTAATGAAATATGCACATTTATTAAAATGCACATTTATTAATGACTCTACAAAAGGAATGCATTTTTATCATTTCGAATTTTTAAAATTTTTAAAATGTCCCTGAAAAACCTGAGAAATAAACACATGAGGTAATAAACACATAATATCTTTATGTTTTTCTTCCGATACTGGTCTAGTAGTGGTTTATATACGAAGTAGCTTAATATTTCCGTATATTCTGGGTCTTCCTCTTTTAGGTGAAAATTCCGAAACGTGGAATTCAGGAGCATCTAAAGAAGTTTTATAGAACATTTTATATGGTTCATTTTTCACGAATCTCGTCCATTGTATTTGCAGTCAAGAGATAGATTCGCCCGCGGTATTTTTTCCTCTTCCTGTTGTTGACTCATCTAGTGATTTCGTTGAAATAAAATCCGGCTGCGACATTCGTTTTATCGAAAATGTATTTCGTTTTCTACACTTTTCTATCAGATCATAATAGTGCTCAGGGTCGTCTAAGTAATTTGCTTTTTTTATTTTCGGAGAAGTCCACGCGCCGTTTTCAAGTTATATTTATATAATTTCTTTAAATTTTTGACTTAGACCACTTCCCTAATCAACACTAAATGATTTCCATATAATGTTGGAATTACAAGCACCATCTAATGGTTCATTTTTGACGATATCGTAAAATTTACATTGAATAAATTTAGTTTAAAATAATGTGGTGTAAAATAACTGATAAACTCATTTTTTTTAATTTTGACTTAAACCACTTTTATAATTATGGGCACATATTTGTACAAATTTAAGATGCTTTATAAAAAACATTTGTACAAATTTAAGATGCTTTATATTAATCAGCAACAACAGAAGTTGAAATATTGTACAGCATGTGTACAATGCAAAAATTATATAATCTGAATTAGTCCAAAACAATTATTAGGTGTATAATAAACGGTCGCAGGCAATAGAGAACATAAACGATCAGAATGAATGCAATCGTTCGGAGCATTGTATATGATTGAAGTACAAATTGTTTAGCATGGTGTAATTGTTCTTGTGGTTCTAGTTAGTTCAATAAACGCAGATGCTAAAAATGGGGGGTCGCTTAGTGAGCGTTACTACTGTTAACTCTTTATGGTAACACACATTGCAGAATCACATTATTATAATATGAATATTACTGTAAGCTTAAATTTATTGAATTATAATTCATCGATAATTTAGGATATTTTAAAAAATTCATATTAAAGTTTTCTGAACTGAAGCAACATAAAAAAGCCTAATAATGTTTTGTTAAACTAAAGTTACAACCATGTAAATGATTGATAAAGTAACTCTAGACAACATTATCTATCTCATGAACAATAAGTACATACTTTTCTCATATCGTGGCTCAAATGATTTATCTAGAGTGTTTATTTATTCCCTTGCATACCTGATGTACATAAAATATATTTTTTATATTCGTAACTGAAGGATATCTTAGTATCCATTTAATAAAGTCAATTCCTGTAAGCGTACTCTTCTATTGTTCAAAGACTTGTCATTTAAATACATTTTGAGTCGTTAACGAGTATGATACAAATTTTAAAGATCACATCGTTGGCAAAATGGTGTAGCTTAGAATATCACGAACAGAGCTGTGCAGACATACAAGCCTGTACGTTCGATCACATCCAGCTGTAATGTCTTGGAGCTACAGTATGCATTATATTTCCGTCGAAAATGAAAATGTAACATTCTTGCAGGAAGCTCCACCGGAAGCTCCTCCAGGTGAAGGTGGTGCACCAGCTGAAGGAGGTGCTGAAGGTGAAGCACCACCTATCCAGTACACTGGGAGTACCATGGCTTGCCATCCTTGGCTGTCTTCAATGATAAATTATGCGCAACCGATAAAGTTCCAGAGCTTCGAAGCCGCGATAAGTACGTAAAACACGGTTTATTCTTTCGCATTAACGAAAAGTAAGCTGACGTTTTCTGTTACAACGAATACAATTTTTCGTGGAAATAATAATTTCGTAACGTTGCTATTTTAGAAAAGAACATTCATCACAACATGTCCTCGTTCTCGGAAACCGCAGCGTTGAATTATCTGAAAACGCATTCGGTGGAGTTCGTCAATTACAACAAACGTCAAATGAGTCGAATTTATCCGAAGGGTACTCGCGCCGATTCCTCGAATTACATGCCACAGGTAAATTATTTATTTGCAATACAAATTTTCATTTTCCGGGAAATTGTTTAGCGTCGGGGTGATTTTATTTGTCTCTTGTTCAGAACAGTTTTCAACAAACTGATTATAACTTATCTCATATTTCGTAAAGTATTAAATGTCCACTGAAAAATAAAAAACAGCCTGCACACATCTGCCAAATTCCAAATATTAAAAACAATGAAAAAGAGATTTTGTACATTTTATATACACTAAGTTAATTTATTAGTTTAAATGAAAGAGTTTCTCTCAAGCAATGACGATGTTTATACATTTGCTTATAAAAAATGTTATTCTACTGTTAATTATTAATAAAATTTTAATATGTTTTATGTTTCCCCTGAAGTCTCGATTTTGTGCTTTTAATATATTTGTCTTACTTCATAAGTTAATCAACGTGCATAAAATGTGTAAATTCTTTCTAAAATCATTGAATGTTTGAAATACAGCAGCATTTTTGACAATACCTCCTTAACAATGTAAGTTAATAATTTGTTTACATACTTTCAACAATTAGGTCTTTTGGAATGCTGGCTGTCAGATGGTGGCATTGAATTTTCAAACACCAGACTTGCCAATGCAGCTGAATCAAGGAAAATTCGAGTTCAATGCAACAACCGGCTACTTATTGAAGCCAGAATTCATGAGAAGGTTAGACAAAATCTTCGATCCATTTTCTGAGGACGTGGACGGTGTCATCACTGCTCAATGTTCTGTCCAAGTAAGTATTATCATTCGCTAACAGCTCTTACTTAATAACAGATAGTTTGGAGATTTAAATTTTTGCTTAAAATTGAGTATCTCATTATTAACTCATTACTAAACCATACATAAAAATATACTTAATGCAAAGGAAATAATTTTTTATTAAGTATGACGACAAAATGTCTAATTAGCAACGTATTCACATTATACTGTTATTAACAATAAGAATATAATAACAATAACATTGAACTATATAAGAATGCATTGACTCGTGAATTAATAGAAATGTAATAATTAAACAGCGCTTCTTCGTGCACATTCTTGTTTTCATTTGTAATGTTAAAAAACTTCGAATTAGATATAAATATTCTTCGTCAACTAAAAGATTACTCGTCGTAAGAAGAAAGTAAAAATGCTAGTAGACCTTGTCAATTAATACGTTTTTTAATTTTGAATAATCAGCGCACGCTTTAAATGCGCAAAGCTCTGCGATCCATTCATCGTAAACTCAGAATAATCGGCGTGCAAGATTTCCTTAATTAACCTCGTCTGATTGACAGGTGATTGCAGGACAGTTTCTGTCTGACAAGAAAGTGGGCACTTACGTCGAAGTTGATATGTACGGTCTGCCGGCAGACACCATCAAAAAGGAATTTAGAACGAGAATGGTACCAGCGAACGGCTTAAATCCAGTTTACAACGAGGAACCGTTCCTCTTCCGAAAAGTTGTGCTACCAGACTTAGCAGTGCTCAGATTGGGTAATGTGAAATCAATTTTAAATATTCCAATTATTAATATGTGCCAGTAAAAAAGATTTGGAAGAAGCGTCTGCTATAAAATATTGACTACAAAATTATATCGAGTACCTAATAGTTAATAATCAGTATTAATAATCAATTAATTACTTTAGTGCTAGCTACATGAAATACTTTAGAACGATTATAATTAATAAACCACGGAGTATTATGCAAAATAGAAATATTTTTCATAACTTGCAAATAATGGAAAATATGTAACAATTATTTTAATAGACTGTTCTTAAGATGTTTACCTTTTTAAATTTTTTAAAACCTTTCATTTTGTTCCAAATTGCAGCTACTCATTTTTGTAATAAATGCATAAAAACCGTAATAATTAATAACAAATTTAAGACAGTGTCTAGTACTATGAGTAGACCGTGGAACTTGGATCAGAATAAAAATTATCTGCATCTGTTGCAAGAAACAATTGTGATTTCGAAAGTTATTTCTGTTTAAAGTTAGTATTACAATAGGTCTCTCATTTCTGTCATAAAGGCATAAAATACTTAGTTTAATTATAAATAAAACGTAAGATGAAGAAAATCTGAGCACAGGTTACTCGAAAAGGAAACGACTCGAATCGCACGTAAAGAAATTGATTATTATTTGTTGTTAATACAGGCGTGTACGAGGAGTCCGGCAAGCTGTTGGGTCAACGAATTCTGCCATTGGACGGCCTCCAGGCTGGATATAGACATATTTCGCTGAAGACCGAAGCTAATTTTCCTATGGCATTGCCGATGTTGTTCTGCAACATTGAGCTGAAGATTTACGTGCCCGATGGATTCGAAGGTAATAACTTGAGCAAGTTTCGCGGGCAAAAATAGAAATGTGCCGGGACGGCTCTGATTCGAGCACGGTTCCTTCGGTTGCAGACTTCATGGCTGCCCTGTCTGATCCGGGCGGATTCGGCAAGGGAGCGGAAAAACAAGCCGAGACGATGAAAGGACTTGGAATCGAGCAAACCGACGCGAAAGCCGAAGCGAAGAAGAAGAAAGAGGAGGAGGCTAAGAAGGGTATATACACACACTTTTTAAGTAAATCTCATTCATAACGTTCGAGGCGATGGAAAACCATTGAATAAACCTTCTTAATTATTCCGAGATGAATTCGCTTTGCCTCGTTTCATGCTCGGGTGACTCGTGGTAACGACAGTTAAACATTCGGCGGAGCTTGCAATTAAAGCGAATAAGATCCGCCTCGTGGAAGGAAAGACAAAATTGCTATAAACAGCAGATCCATTTATTAGTAAATTTTAGATTGCTACGCGAGAGAAAATGAAAACACAATAGCTTCTCCTTCGATACTGGTGAATAGCACTATAACAAGCTATTAATTTGCGTGCCACCGTCCGAACGAATGCGAAATAGTTGTATGCATAACGATCTTTCTAAACGGAATAACTTTTTCGAAAGTAGACCAAATGTCTTGAATTTAACTAATAAAGACCTTCAGGTCTGACACCGACATTTGAGAAGATTTCGCACAGTGACAGAGCTTTTCAAACTAAATCAAATGGTACCCGATTCTGGATATATTTTAATTTGTTATTACATTTTTCACATAACTATCTTCTTGAGAAATTTCAATATTCGTTTTACAAGCTCACAAACTTGTAAATACGGTCGAATGGTTTATCCGTATTTCATAGTTTTCTGATATTCTACGTCCATATTTTCACGATTTTTGCAGAGGAGTTTAAACCTGAGCCTATTACGGTGGAGTCGCTGCGACGAGAAAAAACCTTCAAGCAGGGTAAGAAGCAGCTGAAGGAATTGGACACGATGAGAAAGAAGCATCTAAAGGAACGGCAGACGATGCAGAAGAACCATTGCAGCGCCATTGATAAATTGGTGAAAGGGAAAGAGTATGTAATCGAAACTGTTACTTTCGTTCAGCAGAAATTGCCTCGGATACTGTCGCGCCTGATCGGAGCTGGCAATGATGAATCCTGTGTGTTGCAGCAAAAACGCGTTACTCCAAGACGCGAATGTGAAAAAGGTTATAAGCGAGCAGACCGCTCAATGGTCCGCCATGGTGGAAAAGCAACGGAAAGAGGAATGGGAGCTATTGAAGAATCAGACGGAGAGCGCGAGGGAAGAATTCAAAAAATTAATTGAAGTGGTGCAGGCCGGCCAGGTGAAGCAATTGCAGGCGAAACATGACAAGTACGTGGACGCTACTTCATTTTCTTATATAAAAGTCGAGTATTAACGCTATAATAACACTCTAATTTTGAATTTTTATCTGACTTCTTTATATGTTTTACTTATTGTATACATATATTAAATTCAATTTGTTATATGCTTCGCGATGATATATGTGCCCATGCACATATATCAAATTATTGTGAAAGTGGTCCAAGTCTAAAAATTTAAAGAAATTATATAAACATAACTTGAAAACGACGCGTAGCCCTCTTTGACGCGTTTCTGAACGACATAATAAGCCGATAAAATGACCAGGTATCGGAAGAAAAACATAAAGATATTATGTGTTTACTGCCATACATTCCTCCAATTTTTCAGGAACATTTTTAAAATCTTAAAAACTCGAAATGATAAAAATGCATTCCTTTTGTAGAATCATTAATAAATGTGCATGACTTATTTCATTAAAGTTATTGTTTCAAATAGAACTCATAGTTCTTTATTGCTTTAAGTCATTTATAGGACATTCAGTTAATTTTGAAAATGGTCTAAGTCAATTCAAGCTTTAAAAACAATATTTTCGTATGAAATTCACACAAAATTTCATATTCATAATAAATTTCCATTAATCAAGACTAATAAAATTCTAAATAAAAAGATCGCATAACGTGAAAATATATTTTAATTTATGCAAATGCAATTCGTTAAATATCTCGAAACAAGAAATATATGGCTTAGACCACTTTCATAATTATGGACACATATATTTTCAATTTAATCAGACGTGTATTTGTTAAAATAACAAATTTTACTCGAATATCAATGACATGAACAAGACAAATTTCAAGTTCTAAAAAGAACTTACTAGGTAGTATATGATATAACTATGATCAAAATGATGTAAAACGAAATATGGACAGAAAAGAAGTGAATAAAATATAAATATCATTGCGAAATGTCGTGTTTTCAGAGACATAAAGGAAATGAATGCGAACCAAGTAAAGGCATCCGTGGAAACGGCGAAAGAAGTAATGAATGACAAGGCGCTGAAGTCGAAAGGTGACAAAGACCGTCGACTTCGTGAGAAAAAGGAGCAAAACACGAAGAAGTTCATGCAGGAAAGGAAAACCGTGCAGATCAAGCAGAATCGTGAGAAAGAGAAATTGACGAAAACGCACGAGAAACAAGTAGCTGAACTGGACGGCGAAATTACCGCGGTAGATATGAATTGAATTGTTGCGTTGGACAAGAGAAGATATTTATGAACTACTTATACTCTAATGAGGTATTCTCTGTTGCAGACCATTGAAATGTACAAGAACGAAGCAATTCACTGGGACCTGTCGTCTAAAGCAGAATTTTTCGTCTGAATCGTGAATGTTAATCCACATTTCATCGTGATACTTTACAAATCATACTTGAGAATATTCTTCTATGCAGTTTACAGCATACTTTCTTCACGTATTCAGTTCGTCTATTTGCACTTTATTGATTGCTAGACCGCTTTCGATTCTAACTTCTTAAATTATTTTGACGACAATTTATGTACAAACGATCCGTTTGATAAGATTTTACTACATAACGAATCTATATATATTTATATATTTCTCAATAGCTTTGTAAAACATTCGGCGACCAGAATTTTCGGCGAACGTTTCCAGATTCTATTTATTGTTATATCTGTTCTTTCGTATTTTTGATAAACATTTATTTGTAATGTTTTTTATATAACTGTGACTAACGTTAACGCATATCGCTATACAGTTTAAAAGTATTATATTGTAACTATAATTATAACGTTTTATGAGAGCAATGTTACGTTCCAATAAATATGCCTTTTAAATCAATGAACTCGCGACGAAGTTGCTTAAAAATGATTTATTTCTATGTACAATTATGATACATTATGTACATTTTTTATTAGTTACGAACACAAAGTCTTGTACTATGACTATCGCACTGTGCCTTCGTGCGAGCATTCAGCCGTTCGCGAGCGTTCGGTACGCGAGTCGGCGATGACTTTGAAACTCGGTTGTGCGAAGAAACAACGTTTCATAACAATCTGATAGGTGGGATAGGAAACATCCGTGGAAAGGGAGACACGCGGTTCCATGTCAGATAAACGACGAAAGAGAAAAGAAATACGTAAATAACACAAACCGTGAAACTCGCGGCGAAATAAAGAAGGGTGTCTGTAGCTTAAAGCGTTTTCTCCTTATGTCGTTGCACAAAGCTTTGAATAGACGGCAGCCTATAAACTCGTAAAGACGCAATGGACCCGGCACACGCTCCGACCCAATAGACGATCACATGCTCCATAAAACTGGTCCCCAAACATCCGTATTTCAAACCGGTGGCCAGCGCTGGATTAAAGTAGCCGCCAGAATAATCAAACGCTGGAAACAGAATAGAAATAGACAAAACTTTCGATCGTGACATCGATGTGCATTCCCAAGCAAATGGGTTTCTTAAAATACGTGCAAGTGTCGATCAACAGAATTAGATCGCGTCATCATTGGCAAAAAAAACGAAACGTTATTTTTCGACCCTTTAGTTGAAATTATAACAATTACTATTTCAGTAATGAATATCTATACAATTTTTATAAGTTCGCTGGTAATTATTTGTCATGCGCGAAACATTTAAATAAGACATATAGCGATGTTTTCTAATTAATAAAATTATGACAATTAAATTGTAAATGTTCATGCAAACTTCAAAGTTTGAAGGATATTTTACTAAATACCAGATCGGAGTAATGTATTTAATTGTTTAAAATATTGCTTCGGTTGATTCTATTTATAATACAAGATCGATTGCTTTCATTTAAGTGAAATAGTTGTCCAGATATTTACGTAAGAAAACTATTTAAGAAAAAAATGTTATTCTAAATGTCTTTTAAAAGAAGTAACTTTTCTTTTTATCAAATTTTAAATTGTAATTTAGAGATATACAAGCGTGAATAATTAAAAAAAGCACAGCATATTAATGATTCAATGAAGTAAATTATTCAGTCAATCGCGTACGAGTTGTGCGCGACTACTTAAATTTATTTACTTAATTTTATATTCTCTTACCTAGTTAGTCTCGTCTGTTTAAATAAATATTTTAAGTGAGACGAACCTGCGATAACCAAACTTGTCCCGATAAAGGAGTCAATAATAATGCTGAACCGTGGGTTTATATCATTCAAAGCGTGCGATACGACTCGGTATACACAAGTTGCTACACATTCGACGAATGCTCCGAATATTACAGGCACCTTGAAACAGGAATTAAAATTACATTAGACGGATGTTAACGACATCCTTAATTCTAAAACGCCTAAGTCGAGACACCTCCATTTTACAGTGGGATCAATTAAAAATTAAATTATTTTGTTTAAAGTAAAACAGTTTACTAAATCATAAAAAGTCAGGGCACGAGAAAAATGAATATCATTTTTACAGTCGACCCTTCGTTTGTATGTTCTACTATTTCAGGGAAGTGGATACAGTAGATTACGATTAGACTCGTCAGCTGATTCATTAATTCTTGAAACCCTATTCGTTTCTTTTTGTTTACAAAAAGTCAATCATTTAAGCAAAATAATTTATCGAATAAATTTGTTCTATTACAAACATAAAGTAATTGCATGCAAAATTCGTTTGCGATCCTTTTGTAAATAATATAGGAATTTCTTTAGAAAAATATTTCAAAATATTTCCAGCAGTTAGAGAGACATTATAAAACTAAATATTATCAATAAGGCAAATAAACCGAATTTTTTGATCATCCAGGAAGTGATCTTGGGTTTACAATGTTACTTTATTGAAAAGTTAGGAAACATGTTTAAGTTGAATCCTCGATCGCAAGCCAAACGATCCTTCTATGCTAAACACATAACGATGCATTGAATGTTCGTTGTTCTTACTTGCAAATCAGTGGTGCAGTCCTCGAATGCTCTGTTTTTGTGCGTCGAGACAATTTCCAGGGCCCAGAGTAATTGCACGTATCTAAAAATGGCAAGACCGCCAATAAGCTCAGCCCAGATTAATAGGAAAGCGTCGCGCAGCGATTTCTTCCCCTCGACGACCTCCTCGATATGTGTATAGGGGCAGGCACTTGCGTCATCCCAGTTCATGGACCACCAAATCGTCAGCGCGAACAAAAATAGACCATACATGGAGACACCCCAATTATCCGCGACTGAAATACGGATGCGCAATGCAGAAATGTTCAAACCCAAGGCAACCAATACCGATAATGCAAAGGGTGTACCGCTTGTCGCGAACCCTTAACACTTTATCGACCGGCCATTCGCTCATAAAAATTTAGCTTAACGTTAAATTTTCGTTTCAATTTTGATGTAATTTATTTTATTAACTTCGAAAGATATTTAATATTTAAAAATGTTATATAATAATATTGAAGCTTACGGTAGTACAATATAACACATTTATCTTAGTAATAGATGAAAAATTAATGGTTACTATGACAAGTGACTCACAGGCTACCGATCGGGAGAAAAAGCCGATTTATATTACTACGGGTCCGCGTGAAAATTTCAGAGATCAAAATAAATTGTTGTCCTTGACTTTTAAAGAAATAATATGTAAACAAATGTTGACTTTCGGAATTCATTTGAAGAGTGCTCTCATTGAATGAATAATACTTCCGAATCTATATAATAAATGTTTCCACTGATATTTGCCTTATTTTTCTTATAAATGCACAAAATCCACAGTCTAGTTGTTATTAATAATAGGAAGAAGTGATAGCGAAGAACATGATTTGATTGGAAAGAACAAACATCCTTGCAAGCAAGAAACTTTTCTAAAGGCTGCATTTTTCGAAATTTCAGGGTCAACGATCTATCATCTTATAACCTTACATAATGAAACTAAATGGAAAGTAAATATAATTGTAAAATAATATTGCAGTTTCACAATAATAGAAAACTGCAAATGTATTTATCAAAAAAATTGATTACCTTGAAATGTCGAAAAATTTTTTTTTAGAAAAAAGTTTTGCAGAAACTAGTTTTGCAGAAACTAGAAAAAAGTTTTCAATATCAAGTGAGTTATTTAAGGTGCTTAATTTAAGGACACTCTGTATAATAGCTTTCGGTGCTATTGATTTACTTGTTATACTTAATAAATAATCTCTAAAAGTAGATACTATTGTACACTTAAAAACAAATAAATTTTCTTCGAAATTTTATCTTACTTCGATGTAAATTAAAGATTATTTATTTATGTTAATTCCAAAGATCGTTAAACTTGTTATTTATTTCATTATATATAAAAAAATCAAATTAATTAATTTACAGTGTAACGAAGTGAAAATTCTTATGAAAAACTTACTTATTATAAGTTCGAAACATGCCCCGCAAAGTTCAGCAGTGGCAATGCCTTCCAAGAATAAAGACTTTACAAACGGATCCCGTATATAATAATCCACATATCTTCTTGCCCAATAGGCTATGAGACTCGTAAGTATTATATAAAATGTGGAAACGCCTAATGCAATTAAAGTTGCAGCCATAATGTTTATTAAATATTTTCAAGATGAATGGAAATTCTACAAAAACAACGAATACATGTATAGGTCTATTAATATTTAATCAAATCTAGGATGAAAATAAATCATAATATTTACTTCAAATCGTTAAAAATAAAATTTCAATTAAGAATTTGGTACTTACCATTCGAAGCGATCGATCCTTAAAAAATAAATGCAATATTTGTTTATTAAAAGCATAATGATATATCAGTTTAAAACATTAGTATTTAATAATATGATAAAAGTATTTCAATAATTTTATCATTCTATATTATTATATCAATTGTTGAAACATTTCTCTAATTTTATTTTTATATTTATACTATGGTATAGAATATGAAGAATTTGACATTTTGAAATAAAGAACGGAAAACGGACAATATGTTAAGACATTATTAACAATAGATGTTGTTCAATTTAAAAATCAACGTGCATAGTATGTCAACGTCATAATGCTGGTATGAAATGCAAGTAACGGGAAGCTAAAACCAGGGCATTATGCAACGGTACACGATCATTCAGCAAACTATGGTTTCAGATGTCCGTCGTAGGACGTTCGTGCTATTGTAACTTACGTGAATATCATCGAGCTTCACTCGTTTGTAGCATCTTTTTCCGATCGAATTATTGCACGTTAACACAGTATTTAAGCTATTTCTCAGCCCTTTCTTTCTCTTTACGCGCGACAAGAGTTATTTAAAACTGGCCAGTGTAATTGAATATATCCGCACGGATATGTCGCTATGCTTTAAATAACTGTACTCCCGAATTACCTGGTTGGACATCGTCGCTGTGTGTACAAATTCACTAGTTTTTCGCATGCAAACATTTTAATTAACCACGCATTTACTTCTGATACATACTAACGATATTAATTTCTTATAAACTGCGAAAATATGGGAGAAAACTCGTTTCTGTATCCGCTCTTTACGAAATTTGTAGTATTGAAACAATGTCATTTATACGTAGTTTAAATTTAACAAACAGTAATTACGTTTTTAAACATTAATCCGTTTTAAAAATTTTGAACTTTTTGAATGACCTTACGTAACTTTATTAAATTAATTTAACGATTTTTTAATCTGACTTTTTAATATTTATTAAAATATTAAATTACCATGTAAACGCAATTTTATGAAAGTAGTACAAAATTTGTACATTTGTAATTTTATATGTAATATAATGTTATATTAATTCTCTTATCCTTACGCTTGTTTTATTCTTTTAATTTTATTTCCGTATCAAAATTGAACATTTATAAAAGGTATTTTAATCTATTTTTGTTTAATTCATTTTTTTGCCTATTTTTATCGTTTAAATTAAATTTTACTAATCTCGATTCTTTTTAAATTTACGACAGATGTCAATAAATGTTTTATCATTATGATTATTTATTGAAACGTTTCGTATTCAATTAATTCAATACTTGTGAAGTACTACCAATTTTTCACATTTCGATTCTTTGTACGGTCGGTATTGTGTCAATTAAAACTTATTTTACCTTGGTCGATAAATAAATGAGTTTTTTTCTAGGATTTAATGCGTTATAATCTGCTCTCAAACCGTTTATAGTACTGAATGTGGTAAATTCGATACGTCAGCAGTAATATCCTTGACAGAATTAGTTGACTTACAATGTGATGAAGTGAATTGAGTTCACCAATGAAGCACAATGAAGGCTTATCCGACAGCAGCGAATTATGAAGCCCCATTACGAAGAATTACAAATATTGTAGATATCTTAATTTGAAATTGCTTCTCCCAGCAATTTATGTATCTTTCTTCTTTTTGTTATCAGCAAAATTACAAAATATTATTATTATAAATTTTAGGGAGTATCCATAAATTTGATTTTAATTTTATCCCTAAAATGTAGAATTTTTCTTTGTTAACATGTCCAATGTATACTCGATAATAACTTTGTAAAAATAAAAATTGACCAAACACAACACTAGATTAAAAATGTACACAATTATGATTGAATGTTTTTATTCATTTTACGAAGTATTAACTACATTTATTACATAAGTAAATGATTCCATGTTTGTTTATGAATGCGGGTTAACTTCAATTTTTATCGTTATAAAAAAGAAAGTAAACTTTATTTACAAGAATCAAAAGACTCTCCTTTGTGCTTTTTGGCCGCTTGCGGGTCGTCTTGATTCTCTGATTTTAACATTAACCTGGGAATTCGTTTCGATTTTAAATATGACATCATTTCACTTGACGATCTAAAAACAAAAATATATATTTAGAGAATTTATGTGCATGATAAAATCTTGTTATTCAACTTGTATTATTCGATTCGTGAAATCGAATACTTACCTCGGTTGAGGTGTTTTACATTCTGTAAACATTTCTGTTGAAACACTTTCATTCGAACTGGAACTTGTACATGGAGAATAAGGAATGATCTGATAAGTAGTCCTACTAATTACTTCATTAGTTGGTTCGATATTTTCTGTTTGATTTGGCATATTGTTACTAACACGACTCTCGCCATCTAACGTAGACTTTTTTTTATCTTCTACATCGGACTTTATCGACTTTATATCAACGTGATTTTCAGCCTTAGTTTTTAATTTACCATCTTGTGTTGGAAAGTTTACAATAGGTATGGTAATATTTTTATCTCCTTTGGTTGCATTCGTTAATGTAATTAATAGTTTAGAAAGTTCTTCCCTTTTCCGCGTCACAGTTATTTCTTCAAACCAATTTTTCAACGTCTTAATTGGTAATGTATAATCTTTAATGGGATTCTGAAAATGTATCGTTATTGCGCAATCAGCATTTAATCTTATTCGTTGGCAATAATAGTAATATAAAATAATTTCGACATAATCTTACTTTAAAGAAGCTCTCCACATATTGTAATACATATAAGCCGCAATCAGTAAAATTTGATTGCTGAGGAACTTTCAACGATGCTCCTTTAATAGTATCCTTTGAAAATACTTTCTCACTTCCCATTTTTGCAACATATTCGCAACTCAAATAATCCCTTAACGTAGCTACCACTCTTGCTCTACTTGCGCCAGCAAGTGAGTCAAATATTAAGATGCACGGTCTATAATCAATAAAAGTAAATAAAATAAATAATAAAAATTGCACTCAATACTATGTTAAATCTCTCATTAATAGACACAAACTACTCACACTTTAATAGTATCTGTTTCCTGTGGCACATTTTGTTCTATTTTTGACGAATGACTTTTAAAATCTGTATTTTCAGATTCATCCTAATTTAAAAATTAGAAATGATACATTTTGCAAATTGTACGAATATTATCCATCGTATTAAATTTTACAATTATTTAAAAAATAGACTTACATCTTCTTCGCTTTCCATTTCCATTTCGTCATCATCACCTTCTGCTTCATCCCTCTCAGAGCCATCGTCAGGTTGATCTATAGTTATAGTAGTTGTCACAGGTGCCAGTGTAGTGCTACCAATCGTAACAGCTTGTAGTTTGACTTCTTTTAACTTTTTACTTTTCTGTACAGTCTTACGAATATTGTTTTCCGAGGAATGGGTACGATTTGTAGAGACTTCGCCCACCAATCCAGGAAAACAAATAATAGCCAAGAACCAGTGGGCACTGCAATATATTGTTTATGTAACAAACGATTAAAAAAATAAATGAATAACAAATCCTTAACATTGTAAACACTTACTGCTCATTTATAGGAATTATAACAAAGTCTTTTTCAAATATGTTTACATTCTTTGACCATTTTTGCACTCTTACATGTCTTTTTGCAGCAGGTGAAAGAGGAACATTACTTTCAACAGCTTGGGTATGTGGGCTTGTCAGCCGTTTATAAAAGTATGAACTAAATACATGTGTTCTTTGATGATCACTCTGTGAAAGAACTTCTAATGTCAAATATTTCAAGTAGAAGTCTATAATAACGTCATTTAAAAACTGGTCTTCGCCGAGACATAAATAATCTTCAGTATTAATGGCTATGCCACCCTTTGCAGGTGGTGGAGGATATACAGTTATTCTGTAAATAACAATTTATTA
The DNA here is from genome assembly GCF_028453695.1 of Augochlora pura. Classification (NCBI taxonomy): domain Eukaryota; kingdom Metazoa; phylum Arthropoda; class Insecta; order Hymenoptera; family Halictidae; genus Augochlora; species Augochlora pura. The sequence continues at coordinate 17,136,235 of NC_135774.1, read as the reverse complement.
TGTTGAATGAATAATAAAATATTGTATAAAACTAAATATATTTCTTACGTTTGTATTCCGCCGTTAATATTAGAATTATTTAATGAAGATGGTTGACTGTCTCTTCTTGATAAACTTTGAATTTGTGAACTCTGAAATGATCAAAATTACTCATGAGGATATTCATTTTATTATTATACAGTATATTTAACAACTTGCATTAGGGCAATATCTAACAAAGAAGTTAATATTTTTTAAAAATTAAAAATGAGTAAAGTTCATTTACATTGCTAAGATGCAATTGCCTAACATTGTCTGCAATCTCTTTTATTTTATACTATATCTTCATAAAATTTCTACATACTTCTAAGGAGATTTTCAGTATATTCCGCCGGTATCGGTATGCACAAAATTCTTATTCAGTAACATAGAAGTTTGAGGGTGTACATTCATTTTTCATTAAGCCTTCATGTACAAAATGTTATGAATTGCAAGTGTACACTCTGAAACAACTGTATCATCAAATAAGAATGCCATAGAGATTGTAGCTAATAGCATACAGTGAAAACGTTCCAAGGTTATATTAAAAAATATTGTAGTATATACGTAATATTAGGTAATTGCATCATAATATTGTAAGTGAACTTTAATGCTGTTTTCCAATGTTTTGTATTTATTTTCTGAATATCATCTCAAAGTTTTTATAAAACATACTGTATATATACATGTTTATATGTTTTACAAGTTGTAAAAGAAATTCATGGAAATTATTTTCTACGTTTCTTTTTACACACATCTTTTGGTGATGCTCGAACGAGGATGTCATTTGCTTCTTTCGAACTTAATTCTTCTAATAATCCTTTCCGTGAAAATAAGCTTTTAAGCACAACTTTTGATTCCTCAGATAATTTCTCAGGCAGTAAAGTTATCCGCTTATGTGTATGGTCTACATTAAAAAACATTATATTTATGTACATTTGTGTTTACTCATGGTGTATAATATATATTCCAATCCTAAGCTAATACCTTTTCCTGCAGGATCATAGTATGGTCCTTTGGGATCCTGCATTCCTAGTAATTCACGAATCATAGCACCAGTGTTGGTAGATGTATAAAAGAAGAGCACTGGCATTGATTTGCCAAAATGAATGAGTACTTTTACAAGATCTTGTAATTTAACTTCTAATGACACAAAGACTTTATCTAAAAAAAATACATTGGATCAAATAATTGATTAAATGAATTATCACAAACCAGGTATTATTACGATAATTAGTAATAGATTTCAATTTACCATCTTCCAATAACGGAACACCAAATCTGACTCCATGTTGGGAGATTAAAACTCTCTCCCGAGGAACATATTTATAAGATCCTATCCTTACAGTTCGACACACCACAGAGGTATGAGGAGATGAAACAGAATTATCTGAAAAATGTTAAACTATATATGCTATTCATTTACTAATTTATTTTAGGTGATGATAATATTTATATGGCAAAAATATTAATTATCATCAAATTAGATTTGCCAACATAAATAAATTTGTCACTAAAGTATGAGTGTAACTAGTTTAATTTTATTAGACTGTACACTGTATATCTGCTTTTGATAATGTAATTTCTATTTCTTAAATTAATAATATAAAAAAAATGTTTGTCTTTAATAACCCTTCAGCACAGATACATTATGTTTGTGTACATTACACAACATAATTAAAAATTACCTTTTGTTACATCTTCACTATCCATAGCATAATCTGTACTTGTGCTAGAAATAGAATTGTTTGTAATTACTGGTTCCTTTTCAAGAATGGTGTCCATTTCTTCATTAAAATTATTACTTGTAATATGTGAAAATGTACTGTTATTAGAGCCCTCCAATGATTTATTTTTGCCTTCCTCTTCTTCATCCGATGAAATTGTTAAACATTCTATACAACAAATATCATGTGTGAGACATGAAAGATTACAAATAGTAGCATTATTTCCATCATAAAATAATATTATTTATTTATTAATGCCATTAATAAATTATTAACCATTAATGCCGCTAAGTTTTTTTTTCTTTTTTAAATGGAACCGTAACATATTTGTAACTCTCAGACCACTGAATCATTTGATATGTTATGCCTACTTAGATATTCTGTCACGTTCGGGCGGCTGTTTTGAGGTTAATATAGACACCATGTTGCACGCATGTACTTACATACACACTTACATATCTTAACCTCTTCACAATTGCAACTTATGACGCAATATCGTTCATTCAACTTTTTGAATTAGATACCTCGTGATGCAATATTATGTATCAGTTCTCCAATTTTTGTAATAACTATCTATCATTCAGAATTTAGTTCAGACTTTGGACGAAGTACAATATTATTCCCACATTAAATTTATGACTATAGTATTTACTTGGCTTGCCATAGGTTTATTAATGATGGCTCCACAGTGCAAAGAAATGATTTATTTTTCCAACCATGTTTTGAATTATTTTATATCTTTAATTTAGTTTCCTTAACCTTTTCAGTGTACAAGATTTCTTGTCTCGAGGTTAAGTACAAAGAATCTACCTTTTATAAATTAGATTCACTTTTCTGTATTTTATAATTAATTATTGGAAAGATGGGGTTGTTCCTACTTAGAAGCGGGTGCAGTATTCGCACAGTATGGAAACAATAGTAATAGTAACAAAGATAAGTCCTTATATGTATATGTCATGATCAAAGTCCATTCACGGCGGCAATAGTTTACATACACGGATTATGAAATTCCTTCTATATCTCAATGCCTATGTCAAATCTGTTTATTTGCAAAACTGTATCGTATTAAACTTTGAGTTGATGCATCACACTATCAAACTAATCTGACAAGGGGAGACCATAGGTTTTGAAATCGCTTTTAAGATAAGATTGGGTATAATTTGTAATATACATACAATTTTAAAAAAAGCCTCATAATGTTTGTCGAAATGAGCTTATGTTCTTGAGATAGTTTACTTCAAAATTTTACTATAAGTATAGACAATATTGACTCTGCAACTTCACTAGACATGTGTATCAATACTTCTGGCGATGTTTACATTTCGAGGCACGTAGAGACGGAATATTTACATTTCGATATATACTGAAGGAATTTTTCCACTTCTATCAGCCAGCATACATGTATGTTGTGCGGTAAATGTTGAAAACCTGCATAGTGTCAAAATGTTTGATTCGAACAATAATATTAATATAACATCTAATACTCCTGTACACAATAACATGAACTAGAAAACTTACAATTGCATTTATAGTGTCTGGATCATCAGACGTGTAGATACCTACGACTAGCAAAGTATCTAGTCAATATTGTCTATACTTATAATAAAATATGAAAGTAAAATAGACGATATATGAGGTTTTTATTATACTATACAAGATATCTCATCTAACTTAGTCATGTTGAATATGTGCTTATTTTTATTTTTGATAAAACTTGGATTAAATGACAAGAATTTTTTTTAAATAATAATAGAAATAGTCTACTAGACAATGACTATAATTCTTTTGAAGTTGTATGTATGCTGAAAATTTCATAAAAATCGGTCGACTTTGATAGAAGCTGTAAATAATTAAAGATCGCAAAAATTGCAGTTTTGTCCCTATTTTTGACACTTCCTACCAATAACTGTCATAAATTTTTAAAATCTTTCAACGCTAATAACTTATCTTTGTGTTAACCAACTTCGATGAAATTTTCAGCTCTCATATGACCTATCGAGTTCTACAAAACGCATTTTTAAAATTTTCTTTATAGGCTGAGGTAAAAATGTTAAAAACAAGTTTATTTCTGTTTGGCCATTCTAAATAATAGTAAAATTAAAAAAAGAAACATTATAGTCATTATTTAGTAGACTAGTCTCGTTATCATTTAAAAAGATTTCAAGTCGTATAATCCAAGGTTAAAAAGAAACCCCGCGTTTTAAGAAATGCCCTCATACTTTTAGAGGAATGTGTACATATTTTCTCCCGTTCTACCATACATACAGTTTTTCTTTATACTGTTTTAGTAATTACTGCTATCCAGGTGTAGACTTGCACTAGTGTATCGTGCCGTTCAAGAGATTAACGTCTAATCTATGTTTCCTATTAATCAGAATAATAAAAATTATGAAAATGGAATAGAACATAACAATGTCCTTTTTTAAAACTAATATAACCCATAATTATATTTGAATATCAACTCAAAGCTAGTTTCTTTTATTCTTTGTAAATTTATCTTTTATGTTTAAAAATAGACTTATTTATTAATATTACTATAAAACTAAGATATTATTTAAGAATTGTTGTTAAAATACTGAAACTGTTAGAAGATTTGTTTGCATTGATGATTGAAGATTTGAAAAGTTTATTCAATTTAGATATTGACAACAATTTCTAAATAAGAAAAACTTACTGACATTGAAAATTCTGATAGCAACTTCAAGAAAAATATTTATACATAATTCCTTTAAATTTAACAGCTTCTATCACTATATAAGAATATTTCTTATTTGAATTATATCAATTATATTTAAGATTGAATGAAATAAATTGTCATTGTCATACCTGGCTCTTTATGCATAGGCCTTGGTCTCGAACCACCTCTCCCTCTCCCTCTTCCACGTTTATAAACAGATCCATCACGTTCCAATTTCTCCAATTTTGCTGATGAATTTCTTTCATTGTTTTTTTTATAAAATGTCTGAAAAAATAATACAGTAAAATACACTTACAAGTATACATGTATGGAAATTGATGCACATGACAAATAGAAAGAAAATTCAAATAAAATATTGCTAATGTTTATAAAAATCTACTTCTAACTTAACCTGATGTATTGTTACATCAATATAATAACAGATTTCTACAGATGTTCCTGAACGTTAAAATTGTATATCTTTCTGAACATTACTATGTGTGTACCACTATATATTTTGTATAGCACCAGTTACCGGGATCGACAAGTATGAATATGCTACAGCAGTGTTCTATCATTTTACAGTTCTTACATCGACAGATAGCATGGTCTCCTTCTTTTCATGTATACCCATTGTCATGGGTATAGACTTCACATCCTTGGGTAATTTTCTTTTACATCGTAAACACTGATTGAAGTCGACTGAACTGAAGCCACAGTGTGAACAGACAGCAAGCATTCCCTCAATGTACATAGGCTCCTAGTTCCATACAAAACTTATTGTAGATACTGTTTATAAATGTGTTATGATACTACAATTTTCACTTTAAAATAATTTTATGTTGAAAACTATGGGAACTATAAAATAAATGTGAATTATTTATAAATACTCTAGAATTCTAATGTATAAAGTACATTAGACCAAGGTTGCCAGAAAAAAGTCTCGGTTTTCGTAATTGGAAGGGGTGGGAGAAGATGGAAAATCGCACGTTCCCCCATTCCTCCCAGATGAGGAAAAAAGAACTTTTCTGTTAAACTACGTTTTAGAGGCTGATTCAACATGTCAAAATAAAATGATAATCAAATAATTGTTCTATTGAAAAATTCTATTAGTACGAAGATGGAGTTTCTAGCACAATTTTATCACTTCTTATTTTTGTTAGAATTTTGTTCGTAAAATCATCCCCTAAAAAAACGATTGCATCTAGATAAATAACATGAGTATTAATGTCAATATGACTTTAATATCATCTTGATTATCTTAACACTTAATACTTATTAATCAAATTAGATAACGTTCGACATCTATGAGCAATATGGAAAATAAAATCAAATTTTGATCATGTCAATTCTATGAATTAATATCGTTAATATTAATGTGTGAAATAATAATAACAAAAGAAATATGAGCATTTTTAATGGTATCCTCTGTTATTATGACAGTTGTTTTTTTTTGCTTATGACAGTATCTTCTAATACTATGTTTTACTTTTAATAATGAATTTTTAGTTTCTACAGATATGATTGAGAGGCATGTTTATACTATTTACAAATCATTGTTATTCATTCATAAAAACATAAAGCAGAATATTTGTTTATTTATTATGGTACATTTTAATACAAAGATTTTCAGTATCAGAATTGAAGTAACTCATATATTTTAGAATGGAAAAATAATTTTTTTTAAATATTTAAATATTAAAGTACTTAAATATTAAAGTACTTTTATACAAATTTACGTAAACAACTTTCAGAGTTTATGTATTGCAAATTTAAACTTGTAACTATGCCTACATGCTTTCACAAATCATATATAAAATATAAAGTACAAAATTATACAACATTCTAAATGAAATAATATAATCTGAAAAGAAATAATAAAGGTATTTTATCAACTTACCTCATTTTGCTGGATAGGGTTGCTATTTTCATCCGGCGAACTAAGACATTTAATAATTCATCTTATTACTTACAAATACAAACAGACAAATTTTATATACTTGTAATTAAATATAGAACTTACATATGAGAATTATCTAAACTAGTAGCTGTGTTTTCCTGTGAACTATCATTTTCAGCTGTGTCATGTAGTGCTGTGGCTGCAGAGGATCTAGTATCCACAATGTAGTTTATACCCAACGTGGGATCAGAAACTAAAGAAACAGTTGTTGATCCACAAAACGTAATGTTTGCCTACAAATATACATATATTCATACATGTATAAAATTAAACATTTTTTACAAATTTTAAGTATACTATACTAATTAATATAAAGATTAATACCTGCTCCAATAAGTCTTGAACCGTACAATCCTCATTTGGTATGTCAAACGTAATTAATCTCTGTTCACCATTTGCAAATGTAACTAACATTTTTGCAGTATTGCCCTGTATTTGGTGCTGAACTATAGTATTCGTTGGATTATCGATAACTTGTTGAAGATAAGCGATACTTTCAGAAGAACTGTTCTCTGAATCAGTTTGTGACGAAAAATTTTGCTGATTTGGTTGTTCTACAATTGAGGAATCTGATGATTCTACATCCATACTTTGTACGTTTTGAGATGGAGATGTGATAGATGATTGTTCATATTGCGTTTTTTGTGTTAAAGTTGATTGTTTTTGAAATTGTGATTGTTGTCTTTGATGTGCTGCATTCATGGCTGTATGTTGCCGTTGTGTATTTAATGAACCTTGTGCTAATTGTGATGTAGTGTTTGGTAGTCGTTGCATATTATTTCCTTGTAACCTTTGATCATTTTGCATTTGTTTTAATCTCGTTTGCTCCATCTTAGATTGTAGAGGTCTCAGAGAATTTTTTTGCATTAATGTGGGGGTTTGAGGTCTTGTATGCACTGTACTCAAAGAATTATGTACTTGTGTTGAAAGTGGGGTCACATTTTGCCCAACAGCACTGATTGGTTTATTACAAAATGATGGTATAGATGCTCTGATATTTGACACATTAGCGTTTTGTAGTTGAGGTCCAATATTACTTGTTACATTCACTCTCTCAAGAGTAGATGAGGATCCAGTTTGTATACTGTTTGTTGAATGACGATTTCTGTTTTGATATAACCTAAGCGGTTTCCTTTTTATAATCCCAGTATTCAATGATGATAATTCACAATGTCCATGTAGAAGATTCTAGAAATATACATAATTCTTATTGAATATACAGTTACATAGTAATATACATATGTATGTATGTGTATATATCTACATATTTACTTGGGAGGAAGTATTATTTTGATTCTCATTTAAATTGGCAGTCTGAGTTTTGTCTGATATTAATGGATTCTGTTTGGAAACTGCATTTAGTGTAACATTATTTTCCTGCATTTTTATCCATTGTATTTGTTGTCCATCGTTATTACAACCTACCAAAGCCTTAGAACCTGTACAGAATAATAATTAATTTATTAAATTATTTTCTAATCACATTACATTGTTTTTTGCTATAACATGAAACACTAATTTTTGTTGACTCTTAATTGCCAAGGTAGGATGTTTAGAAAACTACAAAAAATTGTTTAAATTGATAGTCATGAACCTATTTTTATTATTAGTATATATACAGAAAAAATAGGGTATTGTAGAATGTATATAAACAATTATAGGTTAAATAAATTTAAACAATAAAAAATGAATTTTAATTCCAAGAATCTTACCTTTATTATCAATAATATTTACAATACTTCCACTAACAGTGCTAGCATTCACTGCTGTAGCTTTTAGTACACCTTGAGAAGAATTCAAATCGTTTGTATTGGTTTTGATTATAAAAACGTTTTGCCTGAAAGAAACACATTAAATTAAATACGATATGAAATACTAGAATGTTTGGACAATAATACAGAAAATATAACTAACATATGTTTTAATAGCATAATTTCTAAAATGTGAAGTTAATATTAGATTATACATTATTCACAAATTAACTGTATAACAAAATTTTCCATCTATAAATGTTATTTATTACATTGAAAACTATAACGCATATTAGTTACTGCTTTTGTGGAGTGTTTTGTAACAGTAATATAAATATAAAGTAATAGTTGTACAAATATACCTTAGAAAAATTAACATAAAAATCAATTGCCAAGTATTGCTATTATAAATGAAAATACTGAGGAAAAGAGGGTGCATCGGTACATAGCTAATTTAATTTAATAAAATGAATCTTTTATTATATATTCAGCATAAACTGTGAAATTTAAATTTTTCTATAGATATATTTAATTTATAACAACCGTCATAGTTTAGATGATTTTATATACATTATTTTTAAATATATAGAAGGGCACATAGAATTGGTAAAAATTTAGTAATTCTTTATTTGATTAGAACAAAACTATAAAGGATATATCAATAAATCATAATAATAAATAAAACTACAGTAAACAGGAATAGTTTAATAGATAGCTGGATTGTTAGTGTAGATAATATTTTGTTCTCATAAATACGTTATTTTTTACAGTACTACAAATTGTTAGATTGTATATGGATCAATTCATTTGTTATTGTACTAATATTGTATTGTATTCATCTTCTGAAACAAATATTATAGTTTATATATGCCCACATTTTATGTTTACAGTGCATATCGCAGTATTCTACTAAAATGCTATGCTTAATAATTAATTGAAAAAATAAAAGTATTGATGGAAAGCTTCTTTGAGGCACACATGTACACTATACTTCAATAACAGACAAAAAAATGTTTTATAACATAAAAGCAGATAATGTAGCTATTGCCCCTAAGACCTGTACTAATAAAAATGTATGATATATACATATATATAATATATATAATGTATATACACATATACATATATATATATATTTCACAAACTTAATTAGAAGACTACCTTAAGAAGCGTTTATTATAAAGGTGCAATATTTTCATATACAGTGTTATAATATTTGGAATTACATGTTGTGATGACCACATAATTTAAATACCTATAAAATTGTATTTCATTCAAAACATATTTCTATATACATGAAATTTTATATGCCTGTTTATATGTTGCTATTGTAATTGCAATTAAGTACTTATTGTTTAAGTGTTATGTAAATGTTGTTATATTATATATTGAAAATATTTCCTACGAACAAAAAATATATACAAAAGGTATAGAATTTTGACATGCTTCATAATTTATAATTAATTTTAATAACCAGTGCCACGTACCAATATCCCCTTCTTCTTCCTCAAATATTTAATATCTTTATGTTCCTAAATGTATGTCAATACATGTATGTACAAAATTGAAAGTAAATAGATATCACGCTACTACTTGAATATTTGGAAGGTCAAAATACATGCGTATGAAAATTACCCTTGTTCCAATTGCGTTGCAGAGACTTGATTCCCTAAGTTAATTTGCTGCGAAAATATTGCTTGACCGCTGTTTTGCGATGCAGTGGTGTAAGTCAAAAATTGCTGAGAACCATTACCACTGTTATTTACGTCTTCAACAACTAATTGAACACTTTGCCCATCTAGAGAACAAATTCTCTCTACTTCTTCAAGCGTTAATGTACCACTGGCATTGGTCACAAAATTATAATACTGTGCCATAGTATTCAAGACTTAACTGCTTGCAAATATGATTTTTAATCAGTCAATGTAGTTTACTATTAAATTGATTAATATCACTACTATACAGGATTACACCAGTCCATCAATATCATATCTGTAGAGCAACAAATTAGTATATGTTCAATAAAACCTATTAAAAATAATTTGAAAATTATTCATCATTTCTATTTCCATAGTATATTATTTGACAACTTAGGTAATATAATTCAGTAGAAAAAGGAAATAGAATATACAAACAAATCTTATTAAAAAACTAGAATGCTAATTTTTGTTATTAAATAATTTTAATTACTAGTTAATTTACTATAACCAAAACATTGTAAAAATTTCTTGCAATACAGTATGTTAATACTAAAACTTTAAACATACAATAGAATCAATACAAATTATATATAATAAAAGAACAATGCATCATACAAATGTATTACAAATCTATAGTAATTAAATATTTAATTTACATATTTGGAAAAGGCAATTTATTCATATATTTGCTGATAGTTATTTAGATTAAAATGATTTATATTTTTCTGATTATGGCATAAGATTTCTATATTATTTCATGTATATTATCACAAGTACTTGAAAGAAATATGTATATCTTAAAGAATAGAACAAATTTTTATCCAAACAAAAAATATGGTCTGAACAAACATATAAAGCATATTAAAAACATTTATTTATTATAATTGGACATAAAGTAAAAAATCTAACTTCTTAAGTAGTCTCCTACAAATAATTGTTTAGAACAAATACCTAACATGTTTTACAATCGTTATATTCAAATAAAAATGTTTAATATATTGAATAATTGTATGCACAATTAAAATGCACAACAATGGTACAGCATGTGCTTCAAAGACATAAATTCAAAACAGACCTGTTAATAATGAAATATAGTATTAGTTATTATTCATATTAACAATATTAAAAAACTATAATATTTTAAGAGTACAACATATTACAACACTAATTCAAATTTTCAAAACTGTTACCAAATAGCAAAATTTAAATGTGGGCAGTCTGGTATGAAATAAATAATATTATTCATAAGGATTATCATGTTGAATTAAATACTTTGAAAATATAAAATATTATACGCATAAATATTATACTTTGTATGAGATGTGTACCACTATTGAATATATAATACGCATTCTCACATAAATATAAATAAGACGTTAATGATTGTACCTATGGTCCATTAATGTTTTTATAAATCATAAGAATATTTAAATGATAAGAGGATTTATATAATATTGTGATAAATGTATCTACTTATGTCAAAATCAAATAACATTTCAAAACTTTTTCTTAATTTCACAGCATTTTTAATTTATGAATTCAGATATTTTGATATAAAATATACAGATATCATCTTTTAAAATATAAAATATTCAATAACATAAATAATTATATGAAAAACCCACACAATTAAGTATCAAACTAAATTATATGTATTATATATTGCATATTACTTGTGTATCTATATTTACATAATTTTAATATAAACATTTTTTAAACTGAATAGTAAAAAGTATAACATGTTAACATTACAAAATTCATGAAGTGAATGAAATAAGCAAAACAAATTCATTATCTAAAATATACTGACATTGTTATTTATTTCAAATCAAATGTTTTATAACTATCAATGTTTAAATAATGATTAGTATAGGTCATTATTTTGTATAGTAATACTATACATATATCGATATATGTGTATTTAATACACAATCTACAAAATTTTCATATTAAAGAAATACAGTAATGCACAGAAGTAGTATACACCATTCAAAACACAATAATTTTAAAATTTGACCATATGATATTAACTTTTTTTTAAATTTCAGATTGGGTACAAGTTCAAAGAAAAAAGTTGAAAAATGTCTATTCTTGTTTTTTTTGTTATTCCAACCAATTATAATATTCGCAAATACTATTTTACTTACTTTCTAGTAAACTAATCAATCTGAAATCTAAAAAAAAATCAAATGATTTCATTCAATTCAAAAGAAGTTACTGCGTTTTAAATTATGTATACTTACTTTTGCACATCATTGTATGTTACAGCTGATAGCATATAAGGAAAAACTTTTAAAGATTTATTAAGATTTTCATCATAGCATGTGTTGTGCATTCTATTACAGAATAAACCATGATGAAACAAGAAATGCAAAATTTTGTTTATTATTTCTTCCAGTATTACTGTTGATGAAACACTTGAAAGAGCAGACTAATACTTGAAACAGTAATATAAAAGCAAGTACATAATATTTAAATTTCATAAAATCATAACCTAAAAATAGAAGAAAGAAATCGATCTGTAATCTTCACATGTCACAAAATGAAGTTTGAAACTAAAATTAAGAATAAAGAAATGCAAAACTTTCAAATTTTCACAAACTATAAATTATATTTACGATACAATCTTGAAATGTGCAACGTAAATGATGGTAAAACCGTTTGAGAATTTTACCATAACCTTATTTTAAAATCGCGAGGATATTGAGTAAGAATTATGTCAAAATAATATTCAAGAAATTCGCATTCAATTGAAGTGTAAAGCGGCTTTATTGTCATTTCCGAATGAAAAACACGTAGAATTACCGACTCGAATGGGAACCGACGTCTAGAGCACACATTAGAAATTTTTTAATAACTGACAACCATGTTACTTACAGTCGTTTGTGCAAGTTGAAGTAAATATGTAATTCCAAATTCGACAATAACAAATACTTCTTAATTCGTACTAAAATTATTTCGTTATACTGCGCGCAAGTAAATAACAATTCCAATTCGCCATTTTACGTTACCGTTTACGTGAAAGAATAGCGAAGCAACCGATAGACCGCAAAAGATTACGCCACTGCGTCACTGAAGTAGTTTCCGGCTCCGGTTTTCTAAGACGTTAACGGCGCGAAATTTAATATGTGTCCAGCAAAGTGTACGAATAATTATTAAGAAAAATGTACAATATCTATATACTATATGTTGAACGTTTATCATTTCGAACATGTGAAATTTATGAAAAAGGGAATAATAGATATATCCTTATCAAATTTTATCTATGAAATAAAAATAATTTGAATCTTAAGAATAATAGTTGCGTTCTGATCAGTTTGAATACGTATATGTATTTAATATTAAGTTATTTACATGCAATGGTAATGTAACAAATATTGTTATTTACACAAGCAATCATATATTTTTAAAGAAAATATTAAACAAATAAAACTTCAATTATTCGGTCTTGCACTATCGGAATGACCTATTATGCAAATACTTTTTATATGTTGTCAACTTAATCTAAAGCAACCCATATGCAAAGCGATGTACGATTCAAATTAATGAAGATGAAATCTCACGCAGTAAATAACTGTTTCATTATTTGCGAATTCTTGTCACTTCGTTTGACCCATGTAATCGAAGTTCTAACATAGTACATTATAAAATTGATTACAAGGAACTTTAAAATTAATGTTAGATACAAAAAAAGGGATAATAGAGATTGTCATGAATATTTAATTTATTCAAAAGGCAAATACATATACACTGAAAATACATCAAAATATACTATACATTGAATTTTAAAACTTAAGTCTATTATTCAGTCATGTAATCAATGTCTTCTTTGTATTGTGGGGATGTTCTGTATTCATTACTCTTAGTAACATTGTCACGGAACAAAGAAATTAGTTTTTTACTACTTCGCTGTAAAGTATACGAACTGAACGGAAAAAAATTCTCCATTGTAGTTAATGTGGCCTTATGACTATTAAAAATTGGAAGTTGACTTCGTGTATTGTTCTCAATTATAGTATAACAATATGCCAATTGGTACATTCGCGTAATTTCTGCAAAACTATGCAGAATTTCAGGATGACAAGCTTTCAATGGATTTAACTTAGAAGTAATAATTTTGGCTAAGTCCAACTCTTGTAAATATAGCATATCTGTAAATAAATGACAAAATTATTGCAATTGAATTTAGATCTCCTATTTGGTGAAAATAAATTAAAGCATACTTACATTTTTTTGAATCAGGATAGTCATTATGTCTTTTACTAATTATGAGAAATAACGCTTGACATACTGAGTAGAATACTGTATGATCTTTGTTCTCATTACTTACATAACTTGAATGATCTTGCAGGTTAATATAATCATGTATCCATTTACATAGTTTAAATTGCACCTCTTTTACAATGCTAACAAAAAAAAGATAACTATAGAAAACATGCATCTTTTTATAAATTTCATACTAGATAGTGAATATTTACCTAGTTGTAATAAAATTAGCTGTAACTAGAAAACTTGCAATATATGCTACAGATGATTGCCGTATTATAGAAGGTATATTAGGATTTGTGACTTTACGCAATAACCAATGTATAAAAACCTCTGCAACAGCTGTTTTAAAACTACAAATATAGAATATAATATACTGCACATATTGACTTGCATGGGTAGGTAATATTACTGTCTCAAATATTTGCAATATATCAGCGTAAAGACTTCTTAAAGGTTCCATTTGTAAAACCCCTTCAATAAAACAAAAGTCATGCATGTATGTCAGAATCAGTTCCATACACACATCCAATTTATGAGCTATTGGATGTATTTTATCTGTTTCTGTTATATCATTGTCTTCAACATTATTCTCATTACCAATTGTACTGTCACATTCGCTACTATCATCCATTAAGTCTTCATCTTCATTGTCTGTCTCTAATCGTGGTATATTTACATCTAATACCATAAGCCTATAACAAAAGAAGATATACATTTTCCATTTAAGAAATGATAAAGATATTCTTTTGTATAAATACATTACCTATTAATAATTAGAGACAGGATGTCAGATCTTAATTGAGGTGCATATTCCAATATTTGAAGTAATGCATAAATATAAACTTCATGTGTATGAGTTCCATGTGCACTATATGGAAACCTTCCTCTAAGTGACTGTAGTAGTAGTTTACTTGACCTACAAAATAATGTTACATTGAATTTATATTAAAATCATCAGTTTATACAGATATCTATTAAACATTTAAATAGGATTTTACATGGGCACAACTTTTAAGATTTTACATAGAACATCATGTATGTGATTTAATCTTTGAACATCTTCTTTACATTCTCCATCTTTCCACATTGTGTCATCATTGTTCTCTGCACAAAATAAAAATATTATTAACACTAAAAACTTTTACGAACTTTTGCATAATTATATTTTCATTAAATATACCTGGCTTAAAATGTTCAACTAACTGATCTATTACATTTTTAGCAAAATGAATTTGCATACAAATTAAATCCTCCACAAATGTTTTATAAGCAGATGTAGCTTCTGAAGAACGATCTGTCCATTTTATTTGTAGAAGTGTTTCAACAAGTAATTTATGTACTGGACTGAGTAATGATATACATTGTCTGACATTTGTTAAAAATTCTATGAGATCTGAATCCTATAATTAAACACAACAAATATTAAATTAATATTGTTGAATTAAGCTATATTAAAACAACAGAACTGTTTCAATATACATTGGATCTTTAACATTACATACCTTTATATTCGAATCTCGCAAGATACATATTAATTCTTCATAATCCTTAGTTCCATTACCATTCTCGAAATTATAAATAATATTCTTTAAATTTTTTGGAAGCTTAAAGTAAACTCGATTAGTTTGTCCAATTAATTGAGACCTAACTCCTGGAGCCTTTAATATCGATGAGACACTACTAACTCTTGATGATACAACTGACATCTGTTTGATGGATATATGACATTAAATGTATGTACATTTTATGAAAAACAATTACTATGAGGTTTATTTTAACATGCATTGGCAACAACACATATATTAACATTAAAATGCAAATGAATTAGAAACATGTCGTTTCCTGAAATTGTTACGCACATGCACGCAACAACATTAGGTTATGACAGAAATTAATGAAAATACTTAATATTATTTACCTTTAGGAATATATTTACAATTCTTTATTGTATTCGTATTTCTTGGTTACTTGAAGTCATGTATCCCTTTACATTTTGAAAACTGTATTGCATAAATATTTCGGTTAACAATATCCCACATGTGTCCGACGGGTCCATGTGGTCGAAGCCGAAGCATAGACGTGTCATTATAATAGACGGGAACAGAGGGGGACTGAAATGTACAGTATTGCCTCGCCATATTGCACCATGTCAGGGGCAAAGGGTTCAGAAATTAGAGAAATGGTACAGAAACTGCCTTTCTCTGATTGGTTGACGCTTCACACTAAGCAGTGCTGCTCTTACAGTATTAGGCCAAGAGAGGAGGTGGCAAATAAGCAAAAGAGCACGGCATCAGGACAACACAATCAAAAGCAGTTACTCGGACGACTAATGTAGCTTGGCTTTGTTTATTATGTTTGCGATCTCACTTTCTTCGCGCATTCATACGCGGCGCGATGTTTGACCATATTTACCAGCGAATTTGCAAACGATACTTAACCACTTCGGTACGAGCGTCGACTATAGTCGACGGCCACAGATGAACACGCACAGCCGAGTGTCGACTATAGTCGACGGCCGTGATATGAACGCACACGGCCGAGCGTCGACTATAGTCGACTGCCAAGAACTTTTGCCTTATCTCTACAATTGCAGTGTTTACGTCCAGAAATACACATAAATAAGCTTTTCTCGTCAAAGATCTGTAAAAGAGCAAAACGGATTCACTGTCGATGCACGAAGTAGCATGCGAATGGTGAGTGCCGGCTGTGGGCACAATTTCGTGGCCGATGCGCGCCGTACCGAAGTGGTTAATTAAGATATGTTTCGAATATATGTGTTTGTATACAATATTTGACAAATTGAGCAGGATACAGCCCAGCTAATTATTTCATTGCCCTGAATGTTAGTTTAAAAGAATAAAAGAATATCATAACATGTAGCAAATTTTTGAACCGATCTTCGATAGTCAAAAAGTCTTGAAACTGTTTTGATGTGTTCACTTGAAGTAACTTTTTTCTTAGCGAAAATACAATCCGTGGCTTTGTTTACGAATTTCTTTCACTAAAGGACAATAATAATTAGAAGAAAAACACTGTTCATCCTCATTTTAAAATGTCTGAAGAATATTTGGCAAATTTTTCGAATCCAAAATAGTAAGCAGTTCAACCGTGACAGACGTTTTAATTATTAATTTATCTTTTTACAGTAAAGACATCAATAAGGAGCTCTGTCAAATTACATAAAAGATATTCTTGTTTAAATAATTCCGAATAGAATTCAATGAATGATTCGCAAAGCTAATTTAATAATAACTATTCGCATCAGAGAGCAGGCAGGACATGTTTGTTTAAAAATAGTAAATAGTAAATAGTAAATAGTAAATAGTAAATAGTAAATAGTAAATTGTAAATAGTAAATAGTAAATAGTAAATAGTAAATAGTAAATAGTAAATAGTGAATATACGATTCATGATATCGGTACACTAACCTCGTTCGTAAAAGCTCGTAAAAGATTTTAGTGTTAATAATATTTTTATTTTGTGCAGAGAATAATGATGACACAATATGGGAAGGTGGAGAGTGTGAAGGAAATGTTCACAGATTAAATTATATGTATACATGATGTTCTATGTAGAATCTTAATAATTGTGCCCATGTAAAATTCTATTTAAATGTTTAATACATATCTGTATGAAATTATGATTTTAATATCACTGCCTCGATAACTTTGTCTCCAGGCCATAATTTCTCGCGAATAAAAAGTTTGTGATATTTTCGACGCGTAGTATTCCAAAAATGTTCGCACTTCTGAACATTCGCACTCCACGAACACTCAAAAGTTTCGGAACTGCTTTTGAGACGATTTTATAGCTACACATAAAAAATTCACCCATCAAATTCCACTTACGATTTTAACCTGGAAAAATTCGGAAAACAACTTAAAAGTTGTTGTAGCGGCTGTGCCGCAATCATGGTTCTCGACATCCTGTACAAGAATTTGACAACTTTTAATTGCTATTACGTCTGGCACATCCACGTAAAGATGGATTATTCATTTTTTTGTACTCCAAAAGTTTCTCCTTATCGCAAGTTGTGTTATTTAATTTTGTTTAACGGTTGGCTAATTAAACAGACAAGGGTACTAAAAGGTTTCATCGTGAAAGAAATTCTTATAACTATTAAACAACTAGAAACAAGAAATTTATCAATTAACACAATATTTTCGATGTAACGATTTTTCGACACATATGGTTCTGAAATCACTCTGTGTGTTTGACGTTTTTAATTATTTCCATTTCGAAATGATACAACAAAATAGTGAATAGAAATGATACAACAAAAGTGCTCTGACCCACAATGGCCCTTCATAGATTACTACTGACCTGTGGTCATCCTAGGGATTAGTAATGGTCATTCAGTGTTATCAATGGTCATCAAGTGACCACTTCTGCTCTTTTTTTTCTTTTTGGTATTATAAAGTAGAGTATAAGGTTATAGCAAGTGTATTGTATGCTTTTTGAATGAAGTGTGTGGATTTATTTATTTGTTTGGTCTTACTCTTTTCTGATCATAAATGTTATTACGTTGCGTTTATTCATTATTAATTTATAGGAATTTAATTGTGTTCCTTAATAGGAATATGGTGATATGTATCGTTTGTATTGCACTCGGTACAACCTTAACTTTTAAATTGATTGTCTCAGAAAGATACAGCATTTATATTCATATTTGCGATGGGTGTTGACATAGCTCTGGTGAAATGTACAAGTCGAATATCGCGCCGAGTATTTTAGATGGAGCACTATATTCTCGTCCCTGTTGACACTTGCACATAGAACTCGTTGCTTTCGTTCTGTTTCTCTCGGTCATCTTCTGTTCTCTTTCCAAAGCAACTGCGTGAAGCTGGATGCAAATTAAAATGGTGGGGATAAAAAGACACATATAGTGAGGTAAAGATATCTGAGGCATCACTGTATAATTCAAGCCTGCGCCCTAATATGGTCAAAATAGAGTATATCTTCTTATATATCACATCCTACTTGAAGGGTGTATCTTACCTCTGTTTCGTGCGCCATTTTTCTTGGTCGTCACGATTAAAGATATTATGTATTTTGATTTCTAAGTTTTTATGATCGTAATACAATATATCAGGCCATATGTATTTCCCGCCAAAGTAATTATATGTATATTCGTGATCACTGCTACAAGTATTGCCAATATGTATATTTAGTTTCGTACATTAGCCAAACCTATCAAGCTATTGCAATACACGTGAAAAGTATTGTGTTATAATGGGTTTCATAAGCTTCAATAAATACTATGTTATAAATCGAAGTATATTAAAGATACACAAGTGTGGTGCTCGAAATATCAGTTTCAAATCGGTTAAGAATGCTTTTGCAAACTATTTTCGATCCCAACTCCAACCATCAACGCCGCCTTATGATCACATTTGTCAACTTGGCGACCCTGTTCTACGGATGAAATCAACACCATTGGATCTTAAATTAATAGAAACGCGCGAATTTCAAGCGGTAATTTCTTATAATTAGATGTATAGTATTTATTACATTATCTTTGTAATATGAAATAGTAGGGATATAGTTTATATTTAATGTCGTAGATGCTTGATCAATTAGGAAATGTATTGAAGAAGTACAAAATGTCGGGACTGGCGGCACCACAAATTGGTATTCCTTCGCAAGTATTTGTTATAGAAATAACAGAAAATGATATTAAAACAATTGATCCAAGAATTAAGAAAGCAATAGGCATAGAGGAAGTTCCATTAACATATTTTATTAATCCAACCATGGAGATAACAAATCCAGAACAGATAATATTGTCCGAAGCGTGTGGCAGTATTTGCGGTTATGAGGCCGATGTTAAAAGACCAAAAGAAGTTGAGATCAGAGCTTTAAATCGACTTGGGATTCCATTTGTTTGGAAAGCTAAAGGATGGGCGGCTAGAGTGGCACAACATGAAATTGATCATATACAAGTAAATAATATTTATACTGTTATTTTGTTAACCAGAATAGAGGCTATAATATACACTCTCAGGATGACAATGATAATTACATTAATACTACATATGACACGAATATTAATTACTAGAATTATTGTAACATTGTTTATGTGTCATACTTTATTATATAAACAATTTTGACGATGTTACATTTATTAATAAGTCGATTTGCACTTTTGTGCTTACATGCTCGGTATTTTTTAATTTGACACGCATGCGCGTGTATTTAAAATTGTCACCTTGCAGTTATGTATTGTGGATTTTACAGATTTGTACGTTAAGCACTGTTCCTCTTGTTTTCTTAATTTTTAAGATTTGTAACAGAAAGGATAATTATTGATAAGATTTTCATAATTATTAAGACTGTTTTTGTATGAGATACTTTATTGTTTCATGAAAACCATACTCGAAACGTCGTATAATACATTTTCTTGGTTATCCGGTTGATGGAAAACAATGTTCCTAAGGATTAAGAAAAAAACAGGTGAATATATTATTTATATATATCTACATATTCTTCTAATTTCAGGGTAAACTCTATATTGATAAAATGGAACCATCGACATTTCAATGTTCTAAGTGGGAAGAGATAAACATAAATAAAGGAAAAGTAGAACTGAGATATTATGCAAAATAATTGTGACAGGGATGTGTAAAGTAATTCGTACAATATTGAAAGGATTATCATTACCAGTACAATCGTTTGATTATCTCCGAAAAAATTGCAATGTGAAAATAGGTTATTTTTATGCATACATGGTTGGGTTACAATTCATACTATACATATGACATATAACTAGCAGATCTTCTTTACATATAACTAGCAAACTTCAGCAGAATCAAGTAGGTCATAGTATTCATTCAAAACGTAATTTAATAAATATTTCTCATGAGTTATTGTAAAATATATTATGGACATAGTTTATTACAGATGTTACTTGTAGTAAATAGTACAGTAACAGTGAATTAAATTAGCTACTTATTAATAACTTGTGATCTTCGCATTGAGAAATTTAAAAGAAATAAATATGTTAGTTGCAAACTAAGATTTACTTTTACTTTGAAAATAGCTGAAATTGTTCATTGATAGTTAAAATAAATTCTTATACAACGCAGCCGTAGGTGTAATGTGATAAAATATGACAATTAAAAATGATTTGATAAAATAGATTGAATTGTTCTAAATCTTTTAATTGTAATTAAATGAGTCAATTCTTATTATTTGTAGTATGCTCCAGGTAATAAATACAGTTTTTATATCATTATTATAGGATATATATAAAACATCCCCTTTTATTATGATGACAATATAATTTTTGTTTACTTCAGATGCTACAAATAAGAAAAATTTCACGAAACAATATTTCAGATTATTTATTTAGTGTATTATGACATTCTTGGACAAATCATGTTATTGAAATTTAAGTTTAATATTTGAAAATATGTTCGTATTACCTTTTTTCATGCAAATAGCAGCATTAATAAAACTAATAATTACAAATTATGAACACATAAGATTATAATATTTTACAGTAATGAGAAGTAAAAAATCTGATTGAAAACGATACCTAAGTATTTGATACATTACTACATATTTTTTAAAACATACTTTCACTTAATAAGCTTTATAATAATTTAATGTCATTAAATACTTAAAGGTATTTTATCTTATATGTATGTATATATAGTACCTATATTGAATATTTCATAAAAAATACATACAAATATCACATTAAGTATTTATTTTGATATCATATATCTCTTTGCTTTCATTTCATCTTTTCAATGCTCATAGAACATCATTTTTTTTGTATACATTTTACTAGTTCAGAAAGTAAATTTCATGTTATTTATTTTTTAGTTTCTAAACTAGATTATGGAACCAGGTTTGACTCTATTTTTTAGTAAGTACTTGGCTGAGGAAAGCTAGTCTAGTTTTGAACAAATAAATTATGTAAAATGATGTTTTATGTGCATTATTTAGTACTTCCCATTAGAAATTTTGAAAGTATTTACATATGAACAAAAACCAATACTTATACTTAATAATTTATACAATCCTTGTCTTTACGTATAACATTTCTTATTACACTAAATGGAATAATGTCTGTATATATTTCTATTTAACTAGTACATTAAAAAGCGTTTGTTTTTCCCAGAGTATTTTTGCTCCGCACTATGTTTAGAGTAGGAAATTTGAAAACAGAAGTTTTGAACATTGTGCAAATTACAAACAATCGAATAAATTTGTTTGGTATAACAATTCTACAGAGGGAAGAAACCTTCATTAACTTTTTAAACAAATTATTAATCGGAGATCATAAAAAAAATCTTTGTCACTAAAAGTTTTTTAGTATAAAAAAAGCATAAAATTCTGTTATATTATTTAATTTATTTAATTTAATATTGGCAGTTCTAAGTATTTATTACAATGAAAATACGATAACAGTATAACATGTAAAAGTGTTTTACATGTTAATAATTAAAATCTTTTATATATTCGATTCATAATTAGTATGTTTTAAAAGCAGAATTCAATATTTTACTGCAAAAAGATATAATGTGACATAAATGTCATATTTTTAAAAACTTTTTTAATCCATAACAAAACAAGTTATGCAAACATCCTCTTTTCGTGTTGTGTAAAACTTATTCAATTTCTTTTTACAATTTACGAAAGAATTTTATATAGTGGAGTGAAAAATTCGCATTTCTTGAGGAACTATTTTTCAAAGTAGGAAATATCTTTATCCATTGGAAATTAGTATCTTTCAGTATGTAGACTATCACGTTTATTGATACACACGATAGGAACACGGAGATTAATAAAACTAACCACCATGATTTTTACAATCAAGTAATCTGTTTAAGTTTCTACTTGGTAATATACAATTTGAATACAAGTTTTTCGTTCGCAAAAATTTTCTCGGTTTCTCTTCGTTCTTTGAAAAACAATGTTCGTACTTAGATCATTGGTCCATTACATTTTATGCATAGAGTAAATTATAAATAGGGATAGATGGTTCCTAAATAATAATAACGAAATGATATTTTATTCTTATTTTATGCTTCTTCATTCTTAAACAAATTATCTAGCTTGTCGCGCATATTGTTTAAAAATTAAAATATTAAAATATACGCTTACCGACAAAAGTTAAGAAGCTTTACATATCGTTAACATTTGAGTAAAATTTTATATTTTCATAAATATATGTTTCCTTAAATTATAAGTACATATTATAGTGAAGCATATGGCGCATTATTTATATCGCAATATATTGTTTTATTGAATGTATTAGGTAAATAAAAAGAATTTCTTTGAGTTAAAAATTAAAAAATAGGATAGAGATTCAGAATTATAAAAAAATAATATTAATATTTGTGTTGATATAACACAAATTTTAATGTTATATTTAGCAGGTATAACTACACCAAGAATATGCGTTTATGCAACATGTTTCTTAATTTTCATCGGTAAGTGTATATAAATTAGAATAATCAAAGTTCAGAGATCAGTAATGGGCTCGTTAATCAATTAAACAATGTGACGAAATGAACTGCAGTCATTATTATCAACAAAAGGGGCAAATGGTGGAAGTCAATATCACAGACTGTTCAACACAGAAAAAGAGACAAACTCATTCTCAGTCCTCGTGCTCGCGTAGCCAAAATAGTCACTGTAGTATAGTCACTATAGCGTGTTTGCTCTAGGCAAACAGAAAATCTGTGAAACTGTAGTGGATTTCCAGCGCCAACTATCCGTCGCGATCACACCGGTTCCGAAGCTCGATTTAATGGTATTTACATCGAAACAGAAACTCTGATTAATCCTTAGCACGTAATCAACATTTACATCGCATAGTTACAACTGTATTTGAGCTTTCGTCCAGGTCAATAACGGGTGTCGAATAGTAAGGGAGTACAGTTTGTTTCTGATCCTCTTGTATTCGGTGAAACTCCATGAAGGCGACCGCTTAAGATATGTACTCTTATATCCAGGTGTGTACTCGTTGTTGATGAGACGTGTCCTCCTCTTGTCAAGATACGTGGCCGCTAGTTTGCGTGTTTTTCCATTTTCTTCCACGATGATGAGCCAGAAAACGATCGTTTCCACCTCTCGACGATTGCAGGTTCAACGGTATTCGCGCCGTGCCTATTGAAATTAGAAATAGGGCTTGTTTGCATCGATACAAGGATTCTTGCGTATCGATCTCTATTAATCGCTTTCTAATTTATTTTCAAGTGAAATTTGTCAGATTACGTGGAAATCAATTGGTCATTAAATCTATTGGGAAGTTTTATGGTCTTTATGTGTTCAAGATTTTTTATTTTAACGAAGTAAAGGTGCTTACTAATTTGTAACGTATGAAATGTCAGATTGTATTGCTTGATAACACGAATTAAAACAATGTTTTCGTCAGTGCACACGTTTTCAATATTTTCTCAACGCGTAAAGGTTTTCTGATTGAACGAAGTTATTTAGATGTTTGATAAAATTCAAACATCTTATTATCAAAAGATCAGGAAAATATAGATGAAACGTAGATAGTTAGAAAAATATGCACAGTGTGATTATGCTTATTTCGATTTGAAATGTTCATTTTAGGTACTAAAAAATCGGACATTTCACATAATACAACCTCATAGGATAATTTATAACAGAATCAAACCTTTCCATAACGTATCATGAATTTGAAAATGAGGTGGAGCAACAGTTACTTGGTGATATTAATATCATAAGTTTAAGTAATGAGAGCACTGTAGTGCCACGTAGCCAAGTTAATAACAATATTAGGTCGTCGGTTATTTGCATCGAGGCTACTCATTAGTTACCAACGAAACTCTGTGGGCGTAGGTACTACCTGAAGCAACAGTACTACGTGGGAAACTGTCCCTAAGCTCTTTGGCTTGTATGAAACAGCATGGTACACGTAAAATAATGCTATACAAGACAAGTTCTAGATCTTAAAGACTTTTCCAAATTATCTCATAAATTCCTTTGCTTAGCGATCAGTAATTTCTCCTTATTACTTTCGAAAACAGGATGCTACTGGCGCGCGTTAAATAGCCCAATTTTTAGAAGGAGAAAGGGGGTAATGAAAGATGGAATGAAACACGGGAACGCGCGAGAAAATTTGATCAACGTGATGGAGCAGTCCATTGTGAAACGCTATTTCTATCCGACGAATGAGTAAATTTGAAGTCACGAATATTAGGAAGACATCTTATGAATTTACAGATGCAATTGCTATTGTTATTGTTGACATGGTTAGATAACTTAATAAAATTTAGCAATTATTAATCTCTGATTCAAAAAGACACTGCTTGCAGTTGTTTTAAATAATGTTAAACAATGTTGATTTAGATGACTTCTGCAATTAAGATCAATTAAAACCTGCTCGAATTCAGTTTCAACTACCGGAATTATTCACTCAGCATGGAATTTAATTTCTACGCTAATGTATTATATATTATTAATTTAATTAAGATCTGTAAGATATAAGAAAGTTAAAAAAGTAATCAATGTCGTGCAACTTGACTTTTCAATTTTAATCTGGTTAAGTGAAATTCTTTAATTTCACGTAGTTTTGGAGATTATTCTGTGATAATTAGATTGCAGGTTTTTATGCAAAATAAATATTGTGTGCAAGATAAAGAAGATACAGAAGCTATGTAGACATTGATTTCAGGTCTTAATAATTTTAATTAATAGAAAAAGCGCAATAATACTTTTAAATTCTTCAAATGTTTTGTATTTGATCCGGTAATTTCTGTCTTAAATGCTAAATAATAAAATTTATAGTTTAACAATAACTGTACTGTTAATGTGATTAAGAGAAATTGAATAAATAATAAAATGAAGGGCGGATGTGAAATGTCTGCTGCCTGAATGTGTGCAAAGGGAGTAGCTAGATGTACAAAGAAACGCGTGAAAAAGATTTAAAAACTAGGAAATTTGAAATTCTTTCTTTCCAACGTGGAAATCATATCTTCTTTTACATTACCACTGTAATGTAATTGAGATTGTGAATGCAATTGAATAAAGTAATTATGATATGCATTTTTCTCTTTGCTATTTAGGTACGCTAGAAGATCTAATAATATCCCTTTGAACACAAATATTCGATAGAAGAGCAGAAGTATATGTATGTATACGAGATGACCTTGTCGACGAATTACAACTGTATTGTGTAGTTCGTCTTGTGTATTTACTCTTCTGGAAAGAGTACGATGAACTCGTAAATTAGTCCAAATAGCGATGGGATTCACTGATATACTAAGAGCTAAGCAGGCTTTATACCTGACTTAGGCGGAGCTTATGCGTATAGATATATGACATTCCATTTAATCACTGATTTGTACGCTTCAACTACTGTAACCCGACAGTTGTTAAATTTTCGAGTCAGATGGAAACCTTTCTTCTGCAAATTTTCAAAAATTTCTGAATCTCGATAAAATTTTGTGAAATTTGAACATTTTGATAAAAATAATTATCAAGTAATTCCGCAGCACTCTATAAAAATCGTCAATGATTTTAATCTATATAGCAATTATTACACCACCTCATTTTTAAAAAACTGTTTCTCTTTAAAGCTGCTTCGTGTCGTTCATGAATTCTGGATATTGTTTAATGAAAACGTTAATAGGGCCTACGATGTGTTATAAGCAAATTCGTCTTTCGTTTAAATGATATAGAAAATTTATTACCATTATGCTTTGACATTACATTACCTTTCCTCACCTGACTATAATATTGTGCTTCGTGTCCTAGGTAAAATTTCAGACATTGATTATAAGAATTCTCATATCTGTCGATATCGTTCTTTTAACGCTATTTACGAAAGAAAATTACTGTGTATATCGTTGGCAATAAACAATCTTTTTGAAGAATATGAATTCTCCCTATTTTGACTTTTGCAAATTTGGAGTAGATTGAATGGTCCACGATTCCATTTGTTCGATACAAGTTCAATCGATTCAGCAGATTTTCGATAATTGGTACGAGAGCGTAAATTTGAAGCATACATTCGTCTGATTTTTCCCCTTGTTTTCTTTTCTTTTTTTATTTCATTGCGCATGAATCAGTACTTACAAACTATCTCGCGCGATCGCAATTGTTTTACCGTGATGTCGACAAACGAGTTCAATTTCGTTGCTTCGATATCGTTACCGTGCTCTGTGGTTTTACATCGATTTCACCCACGGCTACATCGTTAGAGATCTCGTTCAAATTTATCGATGAACCCCGTTTGTTCGGTTGACCATCGTCGTGATCGTAGCGCGATTCGCTCGTGGACGTCGAAGACGATGTAGTGCAAGGACGTTCCGAGGACGTGCGGGAGGACGTACCGTTCCGTGATATCCTGGTGTTCGTCTGCGGACTTCCGGTGCAGCTATATCGCGAGGTTACTGCTTCAGATCGGGATAGCGCCGGCTCTAGAGGCACTCGTATCCATGGACACCAGGAAAAGAAATGTGCGAATCCACGTCGAAATCTAGACAAATTCAGAATAGTTCTATTTCGATAAATTTTCTCTCATTTTACATAAAATCATAAAATACAAATATATATATGTATATATTAATTTTCTCCTCCCCCTTCGCTCTCTCTTTATCTCTATATCCAAATGTTTTTACATTTTATAAAATATAAACGAATATGCATAGATATAGATATAAATATAGGTTGCTGTATCTGGATAGAACTTAAATATTCTATGACAAATATGGGGGAGAGGGGGGGGGGGGGGGTAGAAATCTTAATGCAATAAAAATTAATACTATTGCACACACTGTTTTATGCAGTTTCCATTCAGCTGAAAAGTGAACTTAGCAGATTTTATTATATTTAGGCAACATTTGCAGATGAGTTTTCAAAATTTCAGTGTAATAAAAGTCAAATACTGTTTTGATCAGTCTTGATTTCGAAATGAGATTTTTTTGTAGATTTTACGATAAGTGAATCGGCGGCGAATGACCCGTACAGTTTCAGTAGCATTAGCGTTAGTATCTGATACAGTGATAAGGAACTCCATTGACCCGAGCTAATAGTAGTAAACAAGTTGTACGTGACGACGTTGAAACAAGGAGGAAATGATAGTCTTGAGACGTTCTGAAACCTCGTGCAATGTTGTGAGGTATTATGAAACACAATTTCTAAGTATTTAAATGGAATCAATGATTATCTAAATATAATAATGCGTCGTTTTATTTTATCATGTCCGTTTTACACATTTACGAGTGTCCAGTTTTGAAGTACCATGATCACGGTTATCGCATAACTTCCGTAATTTAACTGACAAATAATCAAAAGACTGTTGCGAAGTCACTGGTGCTTATCTTGAACGATCCGCGAAAGTTTTCAAAGTCTAATAACGACGTGACGACGAGAACTATCTTCGTTGTGCTCCAGTTTTTCTGCAAAGGCTAAATTGAAACGTTTAACTTAGATCAAAGTGTAAGTTCGTGATATTTATCTTGGTAATAGCTGGTCTTAATTACAAATACGAAGTAGCAAGTCTTATGAAAATCTAAAAGTGAAAACGAACTTAAGCCTAAAAAAAGTGTTAGAATACGAGCACGTCATTTTTGGATAATTAAAATGATTTGTGTAAAAAAGAAATTTCCATTTTTCTTACAAATAATGTATAAGCATACTATATTGCTCAAGAATCTGCAATTGAGTTTTAATCATTTAACTTAGAAAAAGGTTGAGTAAAGAATTTTGCGGCATCGCGATCAAACTATTTATCAACATTGTTCATGCAGAGCAAACTGTGGAGTTATGATGTATGAACAGTTCAGGAAATATGCATCACCAACGAGTTTTCAGAATTTTTCGTTCATTAATCATCGTTTCAGTTTTATTGTGCGCTCGTCATGAAAACATGATTGATTATTTGTTTTATAAACAATGAACATTAGCATTTCGGTGAAAGAGATCGGGGCAAATGGATAAGCTTCTCTGTATATTCATAGATGATGCAAAGTAATTGAACGTATTTGTATTTTTATCGAAACGTAGAAAGTATTTCGGTGACGTTCTAAGACTCGTAATATATGTTTTCGAAGAATAAATTGGAACGTTATCACTAAAAACAAAGGAACAAATATATTTGAATTTAACGATCTAGTGCGATAGTAGAGTCAGAGAGAACGAAAGATAGGGTTTGGACGCGGTGATCAACAAAAAGTGTTATTGCAACAGGAAATTGGTACGACGACGCCGTGACGCGACGTTCCGTGAAAAGCTTCTTTCTTTTACGTTAATTTAGTATTCTTTTTTAAATTCGTCTTAAACATCTTAAAAATATTCCGCACCCTAAGCATCTGGATGCATCAAATTCGCAGTAGAGGCTACTGTTTATGGTTCCATTAGATTTTCTACCTCGTTGCACCATTATCTTCAAGCGTACAGGCTGATTCACCTTAATGTAACTACATAAGTATTTTTAAAGCTGTGATTAGACTGTGAATTTTAATGTAGACCGAAAATACTCTGTATTAACTAGGTAGTTGTTTCTAGCGAGTATATAACACAAAATGTTCTCATTTCTGCACAACAAGTATACTCGTAAAAACCAACTATCTGGTTAAGAAGGATATATACTTTGACATTTTTTTAAATGATATATTTTATAAAAGCGTTTAAACACAACATCCGCAGTCCAATTGTAATGACATAAAACATTTTTAAGTCAAGGTAAATTCATGTAGTAAGTATATATTAAAACAATTTTTAAATGCAAACCTAGCTACTTTTTGACGAAGTGTGTTGACGTTTTCACGCTGCAAATATACTGTAGACAACCATATTCATCACATAAACGAGTTTAATTTTTATATTGTGGTTTTAGTAATTTTATTAATCAAATGTATATTTTCTCGCCTACGTTCTACAGTTGGTATTAAAATATCACTCATGTAACCGGAGTGACCATTGGTTCACGAAATTAAAATAAAATGGAGAATTACACCATTACGATTGAATAAGATATTTAAGCTACCTTTATTTGGACCATCCTGTATACCAATCTGATAAGCTGCACGAGCGGAGAAGCATTATTAGAAATTGCATTAGGGACGACTAAGATCCTATTATCGCGATAGCGAAAATTTCAGAAAATGCAACGTCAAACGTTCAGGTTGAACGTAGTTACATCTTCTCGCTCACCCTAATCGGGGTGTCTCAGTGTTTCGAATCGATGTTGAGACGACCTGTACGGTATTAATTTAAACAGAAGCAATAAAATACTAACGAAAGCTACTTATGTGCTGCTTAGAATAACATTTTACCTGGAATTCATCCAGCAGTAGATGATCGGATTGTACATGCTGTTAGACATCGCTAGCCAATAGATGCCCAAGAAAACTTCTTGGATGTACGGTTTGTTTGTGATCTCGGGCAGGTACGATACCACGATGAAGTACACGTGGAATGGTAGCCAGCAGACTGCAAATATTACCACCACCACGATCATCATTTTTACAACCTGAAACAATTGTATTTTTAATCAATATAGCTTTCCATATCGTGCTGAACATTTCGTTTCTCGAAATAGAGACTTGAGATACGACGATGACCGAAATTATGCAAATTAAAAATTTCTACAAAGATTTATTATGTTACAATAGATTCAGTATATTAAAGCTGAAATGAAACTGTCTTTTGACTAAAATCTACATCTTAAAATTTCTTGAAGACTCTAAATACGTAAAATTTGAAAGTCTGATTGAGAGGATGCGAGTTAAAAATTTAATTAATGGAGGAGTCAAGAGCGTAATTTATATAACATTTAAACAGACTTGGAAGTTTAAATAAAAGACAATAATAATTACTTATTATTTATATAGATCTAGATAAATTATTTCAAACAATAAAAATTTCATATTTATAAATACGGTTTTTTATTATTTGCATTTCATTTAAATTCAAATAAAAAATAAAATTTTATTTATAACACTAATGTATAAAATATTTATTGTATAATATATAACAGTCCAAAAGGAAGCAAAAATGATTTATTATTTACTTGTCCTAATATCCAAATAAATAATAATATTTTATTTGCAAATGAGAAATATTAAATAAATTATTTATGAAACTGTTTAAATAATATTTCAATTATAATTAAATATATATCAATTTGTAATTATTTGTTATTTAAAATATAATTTCCTCAACTCTGTATTTAAAACGTTGTAAGACTAGAAGCTACAGTTCTTAACATTCTTGTTATTACGAAAAAATTCTTCACGATTCTCGAGATGATATTATAGTAGTGGAAGCATAGTCCGGTCTCGGACTCGGAACAGAGGAATACACGGAATGTTATGGAAGTGGTGAACTTCTAATTTTGACCTGGAAGGATTTAATGTTCTCGCTCCTGGTAGACTTGCTCAAACGAGGAGCTTAAGTTACTTATTGTCGGGTCTGCCAGGAATGTGACGTCCAGCTCTCCCATTGTGTACAGGATCTTATTGTTCTGACGTTAAAAATTGCGCAGAATGTCTCGGCATTGGTGACTTCCACTACTTCTCGCCACCTTTGCCGCTGCCCACACTTTCATGAACATAGTGTCATAAACCTTTACAGTTTAATGCGTTAAGTGTCACGTGAGATGCATTTATTACATTTATTTATTTATGAACGGGAGAACCAATTAAATTACCCATTAGAATAGATCTCCAGTTTGATTTCAACATTTAACGATAGAAACGTCACAATGATCAATTACGATAGTCATTCGCTAGGGTAGTAACTCTTAATTGTTTTCTCGCTAGAGTTGTAATTTTTTAATTTTTATTTTTATTAATTCCTATTAACAGCTTTTGAAATAGTTTAATGACTTTGTAAAAATTTGTGTAAATATTTTGAATTTTTCGAGATGTTAGGCCAATTAATTTTCTAGCGAATAGGTATACAAATATTCCTTTGGATCGCAATTGGTTGGAATGATACATAAATTGAAAAATAACGTTTTTTCAATTTTTTGTTCGAATTTGTAACGAAAATTATAAAAATGCGTTTTGTTGATCTATTTCGTAGTATTTTGTAGCGTTTTTTCAATAAAGAAATATGCAAATACGGTGTTTTGTTAAGTTTTTGTTTAAGTATCACTAAAAATGTAAAAGTAACATTAATTCTATAATTATTCACACTACTGTAGACTGTTCCGATGTTGTAAGACATTCTTGGCAGCGAAAGTGTTAATAAATGTGTTCAAGTAAACGTGAAAATAATTTCTACAAAATTCAGTGTCGAATTCTAATCCTTACACGTGGTTCAAAATTGCTATTCCCTAACGGAACGGTAGGATAAAAGTGTACAACGTAACAACATTTTCTAGCGAACTGATCGTGATAGCCTTAGTGCGATAGCGATGAGACGTTTCATTTTTAATCAGATACAGTTCGCTGCCCTCGAAAAGCCGAAATTCATGAATAAAATCATTGAATCCTGGAGAGAAAGAACTAGTTCTTTGTTTGAAAGTAAAATGAGTCGAAACGACGCTGAATTTAGGAGCCATTAAGCGGTGTAACAAGAATAGCGTGTTATTACGTTTGATAACACGGCCGTTCTGCAGTTTTTATTTTTTGGCCCCTCGTTTTCCACGTGATTTATGCACCGCTCACAAATTGGGCTTTCTACCAGAATTTTTTGGTCAGCTAATCTTGTTCCACATTGGATATAATTAAATTACTCTCGCGGATGTAGCGTTTTGCATAATACAGATCAGATTGTAACATAAATTCGGTGTGTTACAAAAATTCCGTTTTTTTCCTTTCGCTTCCCTAAAGTGGAAAAACGGAATGAATTTATGTTACAACGTATTGTTAACGTTCATCTGGTCTACATAAAATCTGGTTATTTATAAACATTTTAGATTAAAATAAAGTGAGTGGGTTATCAAATTCCGCGACTCGTAATCGTAAGCAATGAAATAATAATTTGCGGAAATTATTAAGCGTAGTTGGAGGTTAAAAATCCACTGGTTATTATTTCCAATAAATATTCTACTTTGTAATCGTTCGTGCGTCAAATGACCGGTGTAAAAAGCGTTGCCATAAAAAAAGCTTTTTGACACTTTTCACAGAGACCAATGAAATGAAAAATGTTACTATAGGACAATTTCCCCTTTTACGGGCCCGTCAACCTTTTATCACGCATTTTGCTTTTACCAGTGGCTTGGGCAAAGCGGAACGAGTGAATTACAAAGTAAGAAAGAAAATATTTGCACATTGTTCAATTGTTTCCGTTTGTGGTTGGGCGTTACATATTGGTATTTCGTAAAAATCCGAGGTTAAAAGTTCTTTGATATTAATTATCCTCGTTGAAAGCAAGTAAATTTTGAAACTCGACCACGTAGTTGCATAATGTATTGGTCGATGTTACCTGCGCCGAAGCTACCAGTGTGACGATTGGAAATAAGTTGGTTCGACATAAAAAAAGAAGATAGTAATTGTTTGCGATATTGCCTCATCCCGTTGTTACGTGCACGTAATGGCCCATATAATCATTTACTTTCTCGACACCCTCGAATCGAAATACCCGGTTTTATCGCCGAGGAAATCTCTGCCACCACGTATCGCATTTGTTCGTGTAACTAGACAGGGATACTCGTTCTTTACGAGGTTGTCGATACTCTTGAGTTATTACAGCACTGACAGTGTCAGTTTGTTACTTTTCACTCGCCAGGTTTCTGCTTTGAAATTGTAAAATCGCTCAATGGTTTTGTCGCCGAATCTCTTACGCTGGTGTCCACAGAGCGTGTCAATCTATCGACCAACGTGTGGTGAGTTCACGTCAATTCAGATCAAAAATACACGATCTATTAAAACAATAGAGATCAGAATTGCTAACGCGCAAATTATGGCATTTTGGAAAAGTTGCCTCAGACGAGTTTAGAACCAGTCCGCTTAAAAACCTGTTGTGAATTTATGTCCGTGCGCCTTTCAACGTAAGTTTCCTGACACAAAAGTTTTTCAAAGTGAAAAGTTGACGAGAGAGTCTCCGTGGAACTTTAAACTATAGCAGAGACGCAAATGATTTGTTTCAGTACTTCTCACATTAATATGCAATTGAAAATGCCTTCTAACACGGTTTTCCCGCCTGCGAGCGGCATCGTCTAACGGCGACGTCGATTTTTAAAAAAGTTCGCACAGAGGTGGATCTCGTGAGAATAATCGACGCGTATTTTTTGTGGTAACTCGTAACTATGTGCTGGGACGGACATAGCTCTTCAAACATTGGGAAAGTTAAATAGAACAGTTTCGAACAAAACATTGGGGACAGTCGAGCGGACAAACTCGCGTCTTGTGATCAATATCTGGCAAATGACTTCTTCAAAAAGGATGAGCTAATTACTTTGCTTA
Source organism: Augochlora pura (assembly GCF_028453695.1). NCBI lineage: Eukaryota > Metazoa > Arthropoda > Insecta > Hymenoptera > Halictidae > Augochlora > Augochlora pura. The sequence goes on along the minus strand of NC_135774.1, from coordinate 17,101,788 downwards.
CAAATTCAATAGTAGATAGTCTTCAATTTCCTCACTTTTCCTTTTTTTCTGTTTGTACTATGCATTCTTTTGCTGTTATTTTATTTAACGCTTTCTCGTACTTATTAATTTCCTCAATAGAACGATCCAATTCCTAATTCTTGTATATCCCTAGTTACTGTTTTGTAAACATGCATACTTTGATATCCTTTAATGAATTAGATATTTTTCAAAGTGTTGTTTCGAAACGATGTATTTATGAGGAAAAACATATATACATTTTTCAAAGAGATTACACCAACTAAATGATTAAAAAAGGAAAATAACATTCATATTTAGTAGATTATGTATGATATTCTCTTCAGGAGATATAGCGTAAGGTAATAGTACCAAAAGCATTCACAATCATGATTTTCGAAATATAAGTGGGTGAACAAATACTTCCAGCAAAAATAATGTTCCAGACAAAGATGTTAAGATTCGCGTTTGATTAAAGAAGAAGAAACAATTGGCCTGTCGTATAAAATATTTACACCGGAGCATTATTAAAGCCAATCCCTTTGCTGAAAAATATCCAGCTCGAGCTTCCCCCCGAGCTATCCCCCTCGTCGGCGTCGCCTTCGTCCTGACGCGTCCGTATTTCAACGAGCCCCTTATTTCTGCTTTATTTACTTTCTCCGGGGAGATTTTTTCAAATTTCGCAATGCGAATCGACGTATATCCGCGAAGTTTGCCATCGGATTCCCGGCTTCTCCCGGCGAAAATCCGGCGCGTTACACCGGCCGTTTCCTAAATTCCCTAACCGTGTTACAGAAGCGCCGTATTACGCGGGGCACGGTGATGTATTGTGTTCGGTCCATTTTCCAGCCTTCGAAACACAACGCTTCGGATGGATAATGCGTGCCAGCTAAAAGGCGAGCATCGCCAATGTATTATGATGCCGGAAAGGGAATATTGTTGCTGGACGAAAATTAACGGGTAAAGGCTCGAGTGGCAGAAGCTGGAGGGACGCGTTAATTGTCGACGAACGTAGGAACGAATGGAATACAAACTATGTTAAAAATGTAATGAGATTGGACGTTATTCAATAATCAGTTAGGCTCAAACTAAGAATACCAGATGTAAGATGTTTGACTGGACAGTGAATTGTGCAAGGTGTGCGTTACAAGTCATCCAGTCTAGTTAGTAAACTGCGAATCTTTATGCAAAATAAAAATTTTCCACATCAATTATGTAAAATACCAGTTAGATGGAAATGTATTTCTCTTTTTTTTAACGAGGTGATACAGTTAACGCAATGTAATAGTAGTTTGAAATTGTTTTTCTGTCTTCACTGCTCTAGGTTTCGTTTATCCACTTTTGTTATACATGTATGTAGGTTCGCAGTCTATTAATGAAGAACGTGTAGTTCAATAATCAACTTTATCACAGCTAATTATAGAAAACCGGCGTTGGCTGAAATGTACGTGTCTCGTGAACATTCAGTCGAAATTTCGAATCGATAGAGCGAACGTGTTTGATTTGATAACTAACGAATCACGGAGTCTGTACAACGGCGATGCGTTACGGGATGTGTCTAAATAGCAATGTATTATATATGTCTAGTGAATATTCAATCATAAATCGATGCAATTAAGATGATTGATTTGACCATGAATTATTTGAGGCTTGCAATAGTGTTGGGTTACGATGAAAAAAGGTATTCAGTATAATGTATCACAGCTTTATGAGGAAATAATGCGCGCTAATGGAGAGTTCTTTATTCACAAAGTAATTTCTGAAGATTATACAATAAAGACGAACGAACATTCGCTGACAAATCAGAATAACTGTTAATACATAAACAGCAGATTTTCATATGAAATAAAAATTGCATTAAATTCTTCTGATGTTTCTGCTGCTTTGTCTTCACCTACTTGTTGTAAACCCATTAAATCTGCAGTATACTAATGATGAATTATTAGAGTTCCCTTGATGTAGGACAAATTTGAACTCTACTTAAAAAATTGCACTTTTGAAACTCCAGTTTCGCCAAGCTGTTTTGACAATATTGAAATCACAGATAAACTGAAGGCAGTTCTGACTTAACAATTTTACGCCTTCGAAAAGCTGTAGCACCAGTCTTGTTGTTTTGTGCTCGTAACTGAACAAATAGGAGACCATAACCGGAAAGAAATAAAGTCTTGGTCATTGAAGCAGCGCTCGATGGACAATGCGTTGAACATTTCGAGGTCGATGTGACACGAACGCATCCAATTCCTTTTTGGACACTATAATGGGCGTCGAGCAATTAAGGTCACGGGAAAGTGGAATTCTTTGTATTCCTGTCCGAAAGACGCCATAGAGATTCCCTTGGCAGTTTTCTGCTTGAACCGCGGATAATAGGTCCCTTTCGGTGGTTCCTTTTATCTTGAATTTTAATCATTCGGGGTTTTCATTTCTCCGCGCTTTGTGCACGCTGCAAACTTCCGCCTTTGAGATACCAATGCAAAGTTATTAATTCAATGAAACGATAAATCATTAACGGAGTCAACTTGAAACTAGATAGCAACAGTGCTGCGAGAATTTCGAAGGTCGAGCGACTTCTGTAATCACTAATTCTAATTTCTTAGAGGATTAAACACCGGTCGGTCCAATTTACAAAATGGCTGCTATAGAGCGCTAGCTAGAAGTTTCTTATTAACATCGTTTTATTGTACAGTGAATTCAAATTGTGTCTAGCGTAATACATTACTCGAGGAAATTTATTGGTCTTTTGTTATCTACCACTGTTAATGTAATGAGATCTTCGTCTATTACGTATTCTATCCAGATCTATTTTCTGAGACGATAGGACCTGGTTACTGTGGGTTGATCAATTGCTGTACCTTTAATTTGTTTCTATAATTAAATTTATATTTATCGAATAAAACGTATTAAATGTTTTTATTTGAAAATAAGAAAAATAAAATGATTAGAATTCAAAAATAGTCTATATAAAAGAATAGAAAAATTTAATGTGTTTTTCGATAAAGATGAAGTTAATTATGATGGATAGCAAACCAAGGGCACTGCTCTTGTGTACACAACGTTAGTATTTCATTCACGTGCGACGAGAATATTAAGATAATTTTTGTCGTGTTGACACAATAGAAATTTGGGAGACACCATTTTAGAATTTTAGAATAACTTGGGCTGAATAATGAGGTCCATTGTAATTACATATCTGCCAAAGTGGACGAACAGATTACGCAAGCGGAAGAAAACAGGCTGTTCGCCTTTTAATCGTAATCCAATAAAACCACTTCGGCACAGGGGAGAATTATAAATTTCGTCGTCCTCGTGCGCGGAATGCTATCCCAACCTTTCTCCTGCTTTCACCGTTTTCATTCAATTAAATTACCGGTCTAACCTGGTATACTTTTTCCCCTTCGTACATAAAAAGTATTTACTTATTCCGGAAAGAGCACTTTGGCGTGATCTATTACGTTTTATTCCGGAGGGCGCGATAAGCTATTTTATAAATGGTTCAAATCATTGCTTATTTAGCTAATTTAGTTTTTCTAGCTAATTTAGATTTAATCGAACACCGTACAAAAATTTTTAAAGGTTTTTTCCATTTTGTTTTAGTTTGTCGTAATATTTTTAAAAGCTCGGACGCATTTGAAATCTTCTGATTAAATTACAAAAAAGTTTTTGTTTTTCCGGGCTAAACTGTTCCGCGATTTGTTATCGTCGTAAGCTTTAAATGCAATGTGTTGGTAATGCTGAGATTCTTAACTTCTGTACAGCAGTGCTCTACTTTTTGCAGCGAGTATTTAATGAAACAAGTTAGAATACTTTCTGCGGAACATATTTATACGATCTTTAAGCGTAGTATTATCGTTGTGTACACGTGAAATAAGTGAATAATTTCGTATCTAATTTTTAAATATGATACTATGTCTTCACTATAATACAAAATTTAAGAGTAATTACCAGATTAACAAAATATGTGCAAGTATTTTTATTTTAATTTTACCGGGAAGATTTTCGTAGTCGAAGCAAGTTTTCCTCATTTTAATTTTCAACAAATTAAACGGGAACAGGAAAATTTGCATAAAATCCGCAGTATAATAATCACCATAATCTTTGCGAGGGACATCGCGAAACATTGCCGCGATAGTGAAGTGTAATCGTGTAATTAAACAGAAGATTGACTCAATTTTATTTGAATTTTCTCCCTGAAAGTAGTCTTTTTTATTGTCTTCTATCATGTTCCAAGAGAAAATTCAGAAAAATAACAGAGCTAAGAATTTCCTTCGAAAGCTATCTTCTGCAAATCTTACCTATAATTTTTAAAGGTTCATATTCGACAGTGCCAAATATTATTTTCGCAAGTTGAACCTCGAGTTTTTAAAAATAACATTTAAACGGTCCCCGGAGAAAGCATTGTAATAAAATGCTATGGCCCTTGAACCGGAAGTTTGGGCAGTGTAGAGAATTGAACGTGTAAAATGTCGAATTTGTTTGCCTCGAAACCACATTTGTTGATGTAGTTGACAATTCGATATCGGCGTGGTATAGGAGTACCAAACTTCGGTCGAGTATGCAGAAAATATTGTCATCGATTGCACAAATCCTGTTATTCTGTTAAGACTGCGTATAGGGTCCTCGTTCGGGAAGCAATTAATTTGATTTGAATTTTATTGAGAAATTCAAGTAGTTATCGACGATTGGAACTTTGAGAATCGTGTAGCAAAGCTCTATAAACGATGCTTCACGAAGGAGTAAGAATGTTCAGGCTAATCGCATACTGATCCCAGACACGTGATTTTAACAGATTCGAAGGATTAAAGTGCGATTCCTGAGATGAACAGCCTGCCGGTAGATCGTCTAATTACAACTTACAACAGGGCTTAACGTTTAAACTGCAAACCACTATTACACGTGCGTGCCAATGCAGCATAATACTCTGGCCGCGGTTCGCTTCTCTAGCTTTGAGTTTGTTCATCGTTGCGACTCGCATTCTGGCTAATCGAATTTTTCTTTTGCTTCAACCTCGAGTGCCCTCGAAATATGCAGCATTCGATCCCTTTGTTCGGAAATCGATATTCCCATCGTTTAAAAGGACTCCTTGAAACAAGAGACCTGTCACCCACAACTGAGTGATGATCGACGACCGAACATATCAGAGCGCAACAAAATGCACCAAAGTGTGCAGAATATCGCCCAATAAAGAGGAGCTCTCTCCATTTCCGATTTATCTTTATGAAATTTATAACGCGGTAAGAGTTTTCCGATAAAAGTGGAACTATATATGCTTCTACCGGACCAGAAATGATTAAATTATAGAAAGTTCAGCGTTCGAGAGCATTAATTTCCTTGGGAGAGAGTAATTGATTTCTTACTTCAATTTTGTTGCGTTTTACGCGGCAACGAACTTTCTTAAACGAAGACAGAAATAGTTCTGTAGTTCTATTTGGCCCCAATTAAAAAGGCATGCGACCGTAAATGCCGCGGATAAAACTTATTGTTCACTTTTATTAAAGCTAATGAAATCACGAACCGCGTGTTCTTTTTGTGCTTACGTGCGCTTTAAATTTCCCCATCGCTCAAGCGGGACGGTATAGTTGATGGCAAAAGTTCGATCGACCTAAAAACTGTAAATTATAAATTAGGAAAGCCAATTTCAAGTCGAAACATGTTTTAAATTCATGCCGTCTATTTCAATCTAGATTGAGATATTAAATTTTATTAGATTTTGGTTACTATTTATTTATAAAATGAATTTCGGTATCTATTTTGTTGCGTTTATCTCCTACTAATTGGGTAAAAAATCATGGTAGTCAATTATTTCGAAAATGTAGATTTGAAATAAAATACCTTAACGATTAAATGATACCTTACGAGAATACAGTGTTATACTTGCAAGATAATATTTCCTCGTCTGTTAGAAAATATACCTGGTTACCTTTAAAATTCTAGACTTGAGTTTTCATTCCTTCGAAGCAACCACACTTTCAGAACATTCTTGAAAGATCACATTATGTTTTTTATTAAATTTTTATTCCCTTTACTGCTTCCATTTTTTATTCATAGTATTTCTAAAGAATATACAATTGATTTATTGTTTAACCCGATTTAAGATGATCATCAAATAATTCTTAATGCCATTTTGCCATAACGTTTGAATTAGTATTTATATAGATTATACATCAAAATAATTTGCAACATGCTACAGGCAGTGAACTTATTCGAATGTTTCGCAAATTTATTTTTCCAGGGACCAATCTTTGTACCGTCATGCACCCTAGTTCACGGCTTCTGGATTCTCCCTGAGTTGACACAAGCAAAAATTGGAAGGATAACGAGAGGAAACAAAAACGTGTGGAGTGCATCTACACTGGAAATGTAGCGGGGCACAAGAATCAGTCACCGATGGAGATTCTTCTCTTCAGTTGTATAATGCACAAACCTAGTTCACAAGACACATTTTCGATAGTCATTAATTGCCGTTTAAGAAGAGAGTCCCTCATAAGTGGTCTGTACATTTCCATGCGTAAGAAACATCACCTGCATTAATTGCAAGATACAGAAACTACATGATGATGTATTTTAGTAGAAAAATTTGTTGAAAATCAAATATTTTTGGTAATGTAGTAATCATCGTTAGAAAATCGTTATACTGGGACTAAATACTGTGCAACAACATCGTTCATCAAACCATTTAGCAAGTTCTCTCCACACAAAATCAGCATCCAGCAGACTGAAGAAGCTTATGCTAGGAGTTTAACAACTTGGAGCTGGAGTGACATAGTGAGAATGCAGACGAACAAACAAAGGCCGATCGACGAAGAAATAAACAGTCGACTGTATACTTGGTTTCTGGAGCAGGAAGCTCATGGCCAATCAGTCACGGATACGCTGCTCCTAGCGAAAGCGGTGGAAATCTGTAAGTCGCTTGGTGGGACACCAGAAGGAACGTTCACCGGAAGCGAGAACTGGCTGCAGGACTTCAAAAAGCGTTATAAGATCAATGACATCAAAGATCAAGTAGCCCCTGATCTCTCGGTGAGGATCGTGCCAGGGATGTCTACGAATGCAGCGACACGTGCAATAGTACCAGCTAAACTCGCGAAAATAAATGGAATACTAATAAGCGTGCCACGTACACCGGTGGTCGCGGCAACACGTGCAGCGACGTCAACGAACGCAACGATGGTTCTACCAACGGGGGCAAACGCGTCTCCTATCAATGCGAACGCGACACAGTATCTGAAGTTGTGCATAAACCCGCCGATGTTAATGAATCCACAGGCACGTATTAAAACGCCGATTTTCGTAAATCCGCCCAGGTATGTGAACATGTCCACGTATACCGGTTCGTTTACCTTTACGAATCCAGTTGCTGCTGGCAGTAACGTGGAATTGAATGCAGCTGTGAGTAGCGGCGCAATGAACGCAAGTGTACCCAAATTTGTTGGTGCACCAGCTGCGAATGCAACGGTGAACGTACTATCGTGTTCGCAGGCGAAAGCGAATGCAATGTTGAACGTGCCGTCGTGTTCACAGACGAAAGCGAATGCAGTGGTGACCAAGCCCTCGCGTTTGCAGGCGAAAGCGAATGCAGCAGTTGATGCGACACCTGTAGTGGCAGTTCCACGGGAGCTGCGAAACGTGGCAACGAAGAGCAGCAGGTGTTCGAACGAGCAGCTGTTTTTAAAGGACTTTGCGAGAAGATTGGCAGAAGAAAAGATATCAAGCAGGAATATTTACTATTTGAAGGACACTGTTCTTGCCTGGAAGTTGATCCCCGAGAAGCTCCTAGAGCCCGGTATGAAAGATAGGCATATAGAATTGAAGTTCGAGAAAGAACGCGTTACCATAGGTTTGTGCGTGAGTGCATGTGGTAGTCATAAGCTCGCACCTCTGTTTATTTACAAGCGGGAAAGACCGAAAGCGTTGAAGCACTGCAAAGATCGGCTGCCCGTGGTATTCGCAACTCAGCCGCAAGCTCAAATGGACCATGTTGTGTTCATGGAATGGTACAATAAACATTTCAAGCCAACCGTGAAAATATTACAGTTTCCCGATAAAGGTGGAAAGGTTTTGCTGCTTTTGGACTACCATCAGAAGCATAGACTGCAGTTGGTCAAAGAGCAGGATAACGATAACTTCGAAATTGTATTTCTGCCAGAGTGTGTTGCCTCCCTCATGCAGTCGATAGAAGAGAAGGTGGTGGAACGGGTCAAGAAGATCTATCGCCTTAAGATGCTGCGCCAGATGCTGAATTTTCCGGAAGGCACGCGGAGGTTCTGTCACGATTTTGATTTGAAAGATTGCATCGACCTGTTTTCCGCGGCGTGGACAGAAATAACAGCAGCAAATATTCAGAATGCGTGGAGCGGCATACTGAAAAAGAACCGGAAATCGGTTTTAATAAAAGAAGAATCGATGGGGGACCCTTTAGAGCTCACTTTGCAAGACATTGTTGGCCTCAACCCCGGCGAAGAACAGTCTGAAGAGACTATAAACGAATTTTTATTACAATGCCAGGAAACGGAGAGACGTTTCGTGACGGATGAGATGGAGGAAGACGGAGACGAAGATGTTGAGGAGGAGGACAATAGTGAGAGTGAAAGTGAAGGCGTAATACTCAATGAAGAAAACATTAAGTGGGCTTTTGAAACGTTGCTAGAATGGTCTAAACATCATCCGCAGTATATACAGCTGCAAGTGGAGTATTTGAAAAATTATTACGAGAAAAGTATCCTAGGCAAACAAATGGGGACTACAAGTTAAAGAAATAATAGATTGACTGGTGTTTCTGAGAGAACAGAGACTGCGGCGTATGGTGCATGTTGATATAATTAAATAAGAGTTAATTTTAATAGAAATAAGTCATTACTACAGCTCCTTGAGGAGAGTTGTTAGATAAATATATATATATATTTTGTTTCATTTTCATTAAATTAATTGAGAATTATATGGTGGAATTTGTTAATGTTTTATTTATTGTTGAAGGTAATTGGTAGTGGCGCATCCTATCTTATATTCGGAAACCGACCGTTCTGCGCAAATTGTATGGAGGTCGGCCTGCCGATCAATTTCCAGAACTGATATGGATAGCAGTGTTCATGTTTCAAAGTTTAATGGGCGATATCTTTCAAGGCAGATCCGTAATGACTACACAGACAGATGCAGATTAGCAGATAATCGAAAGTCAATTTTCTTCGTCATCCCCGTGTCAGTTCCCCGTTCGCGTTCATTTCTTGTCTTCTATTTTACAAGCGAATCGATGAGCTCGTTCGTGTCAGAAAATGACGGTATCCGTCCGTTAATACATAATACGTCTCTTTGATTCGTATTTTCTCGTATGCTATACAAACATCGAGTTCTTAAATTTATTAACAAGAAAATAACGTACCCTTCGTTTGCTTCGTATACTCTCCAATTGTCCTGCTGTATTTTCGCCGATGCTTTGCGATCCCCATAACTCCAGACCAATCCTGGCGTACGTGAATGTCATTGATCCAATCGGTAAGAAGTATGTCAATATCATGAATATGACGTTGTACCTATGGACAGAGAATTTCCAAAGTTATTCAATGATATATTACGCATAACATTTTCTTCAATTAATAGAAGCTTAGTGTCAAATGTAAGAGAAACAGGTTCTTCATATTTGATATGACTACCATAATTTATACAAGTCTGTTATTAAATATTATTATTATTATTGGACGAGTATAATAAACGTCGAAATTAGGACAACGCCAAATTGTCAGTAGCGAAATTCTATTCCTACAATGTTTGATTACTTGATTAGGTAGTCCAAAACTTGATAGTCCTGATTAGGTAGTCCAAAATCAATCAATAAGTAAAACTTTAATTTTTGATTGAATATCATAAAAATTTTGTATACGTAATCTAAACGAAGACAACGTTTCTTACAGTGATTAAAAAATTCCTTATAGTGAACATAGAATAATAACATAATTAATATTTGTTATTATATACGTTTTCTAATGAAAAGTAAAGACAGTGGTGTGATTAACACATTGACTGCCACGTCAGTCATTGATGACTGACACTGAACTTTTTGTTCAGGCCGTGTCAATCACCGGTGACTGGCAGTGTAAAATATGATATAAAACTAAAAAATTTACATTATTTTAAGTTGTTACCTAAAATTTATTTAAAGTCTACCTAATTTTTATCTAATACCGGATTCTATTATTAATGTATTTTTTCAGAAAATTTTAATGGATTTAATGCATCGAGTAAATTCTAATTTGTTAGTAATGCGCTTCGCATTGCTGTACCACGGTTCTAGCGCACGTGAACAGACGGGGATTTCCTTATATAATCGCGTGGCACTCAACATGTTAGTACACATTTGAATATTAGGTTCTTGAATAAGTTCTCGCTGTTTCTCAAAAAATAGCATTAATAGTACTCTGTGCATGGAATTTCTAATGGTGACTAATCGGCAAGAAAGTACTATATGTTACGTTAAATTTCAGTGTATGATTGTTCACTATAGTGTCAACCACGTGTTTATTTATTGGTTCTGAAGATGTCTACTTTCGTGCCGAATAAAGTGGTTTTGCGGGGAATTTTATTGCACTACTTTATTCAAAAGAAATCTGCATCTGAAGCATACAGAAGGTCCTAATATATTCTGAGAAAGATTCTTCCAAAGAACATAGTTATCCATAATTAACATATTAATATTTTTACAATGATATAAAACAATAAAATTTTCTGTTTTGTTTTTTTATAATTTATTTTGTGTAGTCAGAAATTGACAGAAGCAGGACAATTTTCCTGTGCCATCAGCGGCGCCCAACGCGATTAGATTATTCGATTCCGTTTTGAAGTCTCAGACGGTGCTCTGTTCGATTGGTTCTCCGTTAGTAAAACCCTCCTGTCGGTGTGCACACTTACAATAATCCTGTTCACTCTGATCGGATCGACTCAAGAGTCTAACTAGCCGTGAATAATTACGCGATCCCCACTTTCAGTCCTTCATGTCAGGAATTTCGATGAAATTGAAATATGATTGTAATTCAGGGGAAATTTTCCACTCCCGATCCTTTCGAAAGAAGCTTCATGGAAGAAACTTCAATCCAATAAAAGCTAGTCAGGACCATGTATCATCGGTCTTTTTTTTCATTAACTCACGTAATAAAGGCATCGGAAAGCTTGCGATAAAAAGGGGCGACATGTGAAGGAAGTACATTAAATCAATGAACACTTTTTTTTAGGGTTGTGAAAGCCTTTTTATGATGAGGCCATTGTAAAAGGAAGAGCCTCGATCTTCAAGTCTACGATACGTTTAGCCATCAACAAAATTGTTCAATTCTTTTACAAAGGTTCCAATCTGCAGTATTTTCGAAAAGGGTGTATTCAGTTCTCTTTCTTCAGTATCGTTCAAAAATGTCAGGAAGTAAATGGACGTTGACTTGCGCTGGTTGGAGACCCCGATCAGCCGAGAGTTTAGGTTTAAAGATAGACAATTTCTTTCTTTCTATAGAACACTACGGTATCAGTAAATATTGTCTTAAGCTACCGTGTGACAATATCCTCGATGGATTCTTCTGACAAGTAGTAAATACATTTGCTCGTCGCATGTAGCACAAAGTAAGGATACCTCTCTTGATTTGTCATCGATGGCCGCATTGCTACATCATACAGTTATGGATGTCCTGTTACTGTCAGGGAACCGTCGTCCGTTTGCCTCATCAAGGCTTTCTCATTGGTATATTATCTTGATTATTCTCTGTCTGGTGGTCACTTTGCTTGTCGAACGGACATCAAGATAGATCGCGCCAGTGCCTCTGATGAAAATTCCATCTTCGATCCAATACTCCGCCTAGCGTTCTAGCGATTCTAGTCTATCCGTTTCACAATATTGAACTGTATGGTCATCGTTCAAATGATCAATTTATTACGACATTACGGACATTAAAATTCGATTAACCCACATAAGTTTCCCTATAACCCTAACTCCATATAACCCTCATTTGTTGCGTTCTTATCTTTATTAATCCATCGATGAATGTTCCATGCGAGTACACTGTTTGACACGCGTTTAATGTGTTAAGAGGCTATTCGATTTTCTACGAATTCGACGTTCTGTTTAATAAGTATTCGCATACTGTAATTGTTTTTTTCGTTCGTAATTATAAAGAATTAGGTACGGAGCAAATAATTTGTGTAAAACCAGGATTAATAAAACGACTCTAGTTCTGGAAATTGCCCAAGAATTAGATTTTATAGGATTTGTAGAGGTTCTTGAAGAAATAACATAAGTTTAGTTGATTGTTTATGGATCGAGTAGAAAAGAGAATCTTATATTTTTTTCTGAAGAAGAATTATTTTAGGCTGATAGAGGAGAAAATTTTGCATAAAAATTTGCGGTATGAAATCCATCCTCTGAAAGATATTCTAATTGATTCTCTTAAAAGTTGCTAACGAAGACGGTCCTCGTCGACACAAGATATCGATCCCACGGACTTGGGCCACAGATTCAAAATGTACAGATATGTCGCAGTAAAGTAGTAGAATTTTGTATAAAAAAGAATATGCTCGGCGTTATAACTATTTCTTTCGATAACATTGCCGGATGACTAGATTCTAGAGTACAACAGTGATTCATTTTCCTGAAAGTGACAATCTTAATTATGGTAACCAGTTAACACCTCTTTGTTTCACAGCGTTGTCGCGCATATTTCTTCTTGTAGTAGTCATTAGCATTGTAACATTTTCCTTAGTTTCATTTTCATATATTTTCAGCTTTGCAATGTTTCGAGCAATTTTAAAGAAGAAAGTATTTAACCACTTCGCTGCGTTTCAAGGTTACACAGATTGCGTTATATTTTAGAAAAAGCAAAAAAAATTAAGTTTAAAAAATCACAATACAAAAGTTTTCAAATTTGTTTATTTTTCTTTTGCTTGGTTCTCTTTTCATATCCTTTTTAATCTAATTCTTGGTATGCATTTGCATGAAAAATAAAACTAGCTCACGCGATTTCATACCGAAAAATTAAGATCCCGTCCGCGGTTAAAGATTAAATAAGTAGAACTAATTTGGTTCGTGAAACGTGACCAGAAAGCCAATAAAAATTGTTTATTCGATAATGTTGGTTGTTTCATCTTATTTTCTGATTGTGATCATTTTTATAATCTATTAATTTCTAAAATATTTTTTAAAACTTTATACAGTGCCGAATTATTGTACAATATCGGTATCAGAACGAATAAACAGGGTGTCCTGTATAGTACAAAATACGTTGTTTACATAATATATTTTCCAACCCCAATATACTGGATGTCCCGCCTAAATCGATCCACTCAAATGTCTGTCAAAACATCCACGATGAAAAACAAGGTTTCAAATAAAAGTTTCAATAAAAAACTTGTTTTTTTGACACAAGCGTAGACGTCATATGAAGAGTAACTTAATCTTTTTGAAGGTAACGTGCAAGATAAAAAATTAACAATACTTTTACTTTTTACTGAACGAAATTTTTTAATTATTTTCCAAAATAAAATGTTCATAAAATTAAATATGAAAATACGAATTTGCAAAAAAGTCTACAGACTGTTAATAACCGCAAAGAATGTAACAACGCAAAAGCTTGTTAAACCGAGGACGGTGCGGGAAATATAATTTGACCTGAAAAATGTCTAGTAGCTTAATCAAGTCAGTTGGGTGACCAGGATTATAGATATTCTAATGAGTACACTGTTGCACGTGATACGGTATCTGATTAATTAGTCATAACAGTGAAGACGGGTAAAACGAAACTTTTGTCTCGAGAAGAAACTTTGGGATTAATTACAATTGTAATTTCAGCTATTCCGTTGTTATTTAATTTCATTTGTTCCAAGTTATATTCGAAGCCTTAATTTACTGCATTTCCATTACTCTCGCGAAATAAATTAGATCAATTGCTTTACAGCAGCGAGGAAATTAATTACATTCCCAAAGTAAGAAGCAAGAATTATCGATTCGGTAGCGATCTAAGCTAAACGGCTGAATTCTTTGATAAGATTTCAATGTTAAATTTACGGTGTGCATTTAGCTAGAGTGGTATATTTGCAGGTGAAAGGTGTGAAGGATAACAAAGAAAATGAGAGGACAGCTTCCGGGAGTATAAGCTTTTAGAACTGCTTAAAGGATTTCGGTTCGAGAGACTTTTGTGAGAGAGTTAAAAGAACACTTGCAGCTTTGTATGAAGGCTCAACGAGACTCTAAAGCTCACTTTTATCAGTTCCGCCCCGTAATTAAAGGTAACAGCGTAGAATGCCAATGAGCCTTCATGCGAAGTATTCGTTCAGAGCTATTAAATCGAGAAATTGCAAGCCGTTTCGTTACCTTTCAAAGTGAGTAGATGGGAAGGCTCATTACCTTACTCTTTAATAACTTTTTTAGAACTTTTCTATTGAACTGGTTGCCTTTTATCGATTATCTGTTAAACATTGATAAATAAATTGCGGAAAGTACAGTGGTGTGAATAATTATAGACTCGAAATAACTTTTGCATTTTTAATGACATTTAAACAAAAATTTAACGAAACATTATATTTGCATATTTCTATATTCGAAATATTTCATTTTTGTAGGTAAGTATTCTTTAAACTTCAATTTCGGATTTTCATTATTTTCTATGACATCTCTTTTTAAATATTTTACTTTACGAACTATGACAACATAGTAATTATTAAAACTTCCCTGGTTAAATTATTTCGACAGTGCTGAAAGGTGGATATTTAAAAATTATTTAACAGTGGTTCTGAAATAGTCTAATTCTTAATAATTACTTATTAGGTTCGAGACTAGATGATAAAGAATAAAATAATGAATATATGATGCCATGATATATATGATATAAGGTAAAACAAGATTAAAAACTTGCATTATTTAGCAATCATAAACAATAATTTCCACGATTTAGTAATCTCATTGTTCAATATTATATCATTGTTATTATTACCAAGGATGAGCATTCTGATTCCATCAATAACAATTAATTACCATTATCTTGTATTTACAAATTTGCACCGTACTTGTGACCCTATCGGCACTTTAATAATTAATGTTTAAAAATCTATTACCTCGACACAATGTTTAACGTCAACGTAATTCATTCAACACGTATTAATTCGCTGATCAGATTCTCGAAAACACAACAAAAGATACGAGTATCGAAATCGCGAAGCAACAACCACGGACCAGCGTAAACATATTTTTCATTAAATCTGGGATCAAGAAATTTATTAACTCTTTCGGAACTGGATATGTTTCAAAGCTCTGCAATTTGCAAACGCAAACAGAAAACTGGAGAACCGGCCGTTGAAATTTATATGTTTCGGGTTGGTATGAAAATGTTTATTAAGCATAAATAAGACAATATAAGACAAACAAACGGATGTCCGAACGCGGGAAAAGGGTAATTTTACGTAACGCACCGCGTTGGCAGTGAATCGAACCTCGTGCGCTCTTGTACTCTTTTTTCCACGTTTTTCCGATAAATATCTTTAACCCTCGGACGACCGGCAGTGTACAGTATAGACCAGGCCAGCAGACAAATGCGGCATCATTTTTATACTTTTTATGTGTACGGTAAATAATACCACCATTTCCGCGGTGCTTTTTATTCGCGGTCTCATTTTGCTCGTCCATTTTCCTGCCCTGCCAGAAAATATATCTGTCGTATTTATGCAAATTATTGAATATCAGAGCGCATATTTCGAGCGATGCGAACTGAACCGCCGCGGTCCACAAATTGGAAAGGATGCCTAACTTTCGGTATTTCTTCATATCGGCGCAACGGATGCCATTTGTGGAATTTTTCATCCCCAGAAAAAAATCATACGAAGTTACATACGTTTATATCAGGTTGGTGGGAACGTTCTGTCGTATTTGAAATAAAAAATTTAAATCAGTTTTAATGACGTTTATTTACATTTTAATCAATAATACAATATCCATTATTTGCAACCAGTTGTTGCCATTTTTCAGGCAGCTTGTCAATCCCCCTAAGGTAGAAATTCTTATCCGTGGACCCAAAATATTCAGCCATGGAGACAGCTTCGAGAAGAGTACATTTTTTTTTCGTCAGATAATGCTGAAGCGATCAGAATAGATAGTAATCTGATAGAGCTACGTCCGGCGAATATGGTGGGTAATTAAAATTTCCCATTCAAGATCATTCAACTTTTGTTGCGTCATCATTGCAGTATGTGATTTTGAATTATCTCGATGAAGCAGAATACCTTTTCTGATCGCTAATACTGGCCCCTTTTCCTTGATAGTTGTATTCAATTTATCAAGCTGGTTAGAATAAGTGTTCGCATTGATGGTTTGTCCCCGCTTAAGTAGCTTGTAGTACACTGGACCTCCTCTATACCACCAGAGCATCACTTTCCGTTGATGAAGATCTGGTTTCTAAATAATTGTGGCGGATGTTCCAGGTTTCCAATAAATTTTTCCTCTCTTTGTATTCTGCTAGACAATCCACTTTTCATCTCCCGTAATGAGTTTACAATATAATCTTGACATAACCTGACAGGTAAATTTACCTGTAGGTAGTAAAATACGACAGAACTTTCCCGCTAATATAATATATAAATAAACGTATAACGTAAAGATATAAATAAATATGGCAGCTGTCACTGCTATAGATAAATGATCTAACATCTATTAATTGAGAATTAAATACATAAAAATTAACTGTCAACCATCCTGTTTTTGTTGCATATGTTAGATTATTCCGTTTATTATTATTTTTGCGAGTATTATTTTTTCTTAATCGAATAAATGAAGAAAGAATGGTAGAAGAGAAACTTTGTGTAGTTGTATCTGCTTAAGTGCAACCAATGCGTATTGTTTTATAATAATAACATTGCAAATTAATGAAGTTTATTTGAAAATTTCTTTCAAAAATGTTATGCTAATACTAGCAAAACTGTAAAAGAAAAAATCTACATTTCATAATTAAATATTTATGCCAAAAATGAATGAATGAATCAAGAAACAGCAAAAATAAAAGAACATTTTCATTACTTTTCTTTTGATACCATTAAGAGAGTTATTAACTGGTTCTATTGGATAAAATGTTAAAAGCGTTGAAGATGACATAAAGTGAAGACGTATAATAAAGTCAGTAGTGTAATCATTAAGATAAGCTCACAGATATTCGTCGTAACTGAGACCATTGTCGTCGCTGTTGGGAAAGTCGCTGTAGCAGATCACCCTGACTTCGCCGTTTGCGTAATTCTGCGTGAAAGTGGTGTAGAACAGCAGCATTGGCAACGATAGCACTGCCCCCACGATCCAGATGACGATCGCTACGCAGAGTGTGGCTCTTTTACCCATACGTGGCCTCAACGGGTTCACAATGGCCATGTACCTGTAACGAATCAAGGGCTGTCAATAAAAATCATAGATGGAATTCATACAATCATATATTATACAGAGATTTAGGAAAAATATTTATTATAGAAATACATACGATTATAATTCTACTGAAAATTGTGCAAAATTTCGTATGCAAAGATTATTTGACAAACATCGACGTAAGATAAAGATCTCTTTGCAGAGCAATTTGCTTATGGTTAAAGTAAAGTTAAAAAAACTGATAATTGCCAATGAACATGTAAGCTTGCATTTTACGTAGATAAATCTCTTAAATTCTTAGATTTAAAAATGATTTAGTGAAGCTATTCATAGTAATTCTCTTGATAAACAGAATATCTATTACTGCTTGTTAACAAGCCTGTTTTGCACGTGTCGTAAATTAGAAGCATCAAAGCCTTCAGTCTAACTGCTAGAAAATTTCTTAGATCAAACACAAAACGGTAAAAACGTTTAAAATATTCGAAAATATTCGAAAATACTTGTTTAACCATCGGGAAAATCTTTTGAGCAGTTAGAATAACGCAAACTTTTACCTGCTAAAAATCAGCAGAATTTTGGTACACTGATGCATTAATAATCTACGAATCACAGACAAACGCACGATTATGGTGAAAGAACGATAACTTTGAGAATGTGATTAGAATTCTTCACGCGACTTGGTTACAGGTGGTGGGTGTAATCGTGATAAGATTTCACCCGAGGCGGACCTCGCCATAAATTTTCCGGGCAATGTTCAGGATAATAAATCAGCCTCAAACGAGTCAGCTATTTGCTTGAACGAATGTGAGGCCAATAGTTTGGAAATTTACCGGACCATGTGGGAAGTCGTTCTCGTTTTTTACGGTTCCATCGGACGCAGATCAGGCTCTGCGAAGATTTTTACGAGGTCTGCGTGTGTACCGTACCGTGGAACGGTTTGTCCCCGTTGTTGAAGAAAATCAGGGAAAGCCTTTATGGAGAAGAAGCATCGCTCGTCGATGCGCAAGTTCTCTTCCGTGTTATCGTATCTGAACGCTCGAAAGTAGGAATTGTCGTAGAACGGCGCAAAGAGGGGTTTTGCCCGGCAATAAAGCGGAGAGACCAGTTTTAAAATCTATTTCAAAGTATTTTTCAGTTGACCGTTCTATTTTGTCTGGGCGTAAATTTTAAGCGCGCGCACGCTTTATCTTGAACGACTTGCACGATTCCCGGACTTCGATCAGCGGTGAATCGCCTCGCCGTTTTCTTGCTCGTGAAAACTATAAAAGGGAACTTTTACACGCGGAAAACACAAAGGGCATTTTTGTTCAACAGCTGTTCAAACCAATTTGTAAGAAACGGTCCGGTTTCGCTTCCTAAGTACGGCATAGAATTGAAGATTCTTAATCTAACAAGCTTTTGCCGAATGATGAAAGTGACTGAAACGAATTATGTTAATGAAAACTACACTCTCCATTTAGTAAAGTCATTGTCAAAATCCAGTGAAATTTTTGTAATTTAAGTTCAGCGTTATACAATTCGTCGCAAAGAATGAATATTCTTCATTTTTAATTTGCATGTACTTCTATTTCATCGTGTTTTCTATAATTTTCAAAGAAATAAGATCGCTACCTTAGCAAATGACACTGTATACTTAGCAGTACGATGACCGCGATTAAAATTTCACTCAACGTAATTGAGTAAATTAGTTGTGATAGGCTACGAGTGAATGCACACGATATATGCGATACCATATCGTACGTAATTTATCTTCAACTAGGTGCATCGTAATTCATGTACAGCCTTCGGTCGGCGATACACATGTATAGGGTGTGTCGGGATAAATGCGTGAGCGAATCGATGAGCACGTATAGGTAAAAACTGAAACATGAGATTTTCATAGAAAATCAAGATCGAAAATTCAGTCGACGATAAGTACGCGACGATCTTCTTAGCGTCTGTTTCAATCTAAAATTAATTTTGCGGCGCAACCACTTGCGAAATTCTGTGTAACCCAAGATTCACTTTCAGCAGCTGTATGTATAATATTTTCCGGTATAAATAATTCAAAGGCAGCGGGGCAGAACTATAATAACTCTGTCGGATGCAGAGCCAGTGTACATTCTTTAAGATAAATGATTCAATTCTGGTCTCTCTCTCTCTCTCTCTCTCTCCCTTCCTCTTTCTGCTGGGAACGCCTTCGTCAAGCACCGAGCAAGTAAAATTCATTAATCGTGTACTTTACCAGCGAGATTAATAACTCGTCGTGGTCGGCGATTGTTTTGCCGTATATTTATAAACGATTAATATTATCATATCGTGTCCGAACCTAGATTCGTGACTGAAACATCGTAAAATTCTCTTAATACAAATGATTTCAAAATCGTTTTGATTTTAAATTATATACAATTATATCAAAAATATAACTTTGATTATATTTTGTTTTGAACAAACTCCATTCTATTTTGAAACTTCAAATTATTTGGTTTCCGTTCGAGAATCATAATTGCTCTACTGTTCGAGCACTTTTGTCTCTCTAATGATTGGGTTACTGGAGACAACTGCGCCAGTAACTGCAGCCGTTTATTTTGCTATATGTATGCGGCATTACCGTAGGCTGTAGGCGACTATGGTCGCCAGAGGTATTGCAACCGCACGGAGCAAGCGACAATGGCCGGCCGGTGCTTAGAGCTCATATTTTAAAATAATAAACACGCGATACCCACCCACGCTGATAAGTAATTTGCGCTGAATGTGCGCACACATTCACTTGAATAAGTGTTATGCACGACCTTCGCGAATTTCGATGGAAGTTGAAGTATTCCAGAACTTAAAATAATTACATAAATCACATTCCCGTGCTATTTCATGTAATTATGTAAAAACCATTTCAGAATAATCATGTAAATTACATTTTTGTCACGTGAATATGAAAGTGCATGCTCCACTTGTAGTATTGCCAATTCTTCCGTAGCGTTCCGTCATACGTTAGGCATACTAAATTTTTGCTGCTTTAACACTGCAACGTCGGACCGTGTTTACATTTATCAATATTTTTAAACATATTCTTTAAGACACTCTTTCTAGATACATTAATTTTTCTGTAGATTTTTCTAAAGCTTGTGAACGTTTTAATTAAGCATAATAAAAAAATATTTTAGTTGATAAGATCAAATTTTTTAGTTAATCATAATCATAAAAACTAATCGTCGCATGATCAATGATTATTGTTGTAATCGTGACCAAAGATTACATTTTCTTCGATTACTTAGGTTATTAAGTAATCATGGTTACTTGGTTACTTGGTTACTTAGTAATCGTAATTATTGATCATTTGATCTATCGAATCTATTTGAAAGACAATTTGTAATGAAACTCTTCGCAATCGAGAAGATCCTTTCATATATAGGACGGGGAGAACTGTAATAAATCTTTTGTTTATATTCAAGTCAACTTCGCTTCCCGCGAATGTAGCGACAGTAATTTAACACTTGTGGAAGATGTGTTTACCCGACGTTCCGCATTCTGTTTACGATCATCGGGACTGAAGCAGCACATTACGCAGTCAGTCAGAAGTAATTTCAGTTTCTAAGAGTGCGGAAGTAAATTGCATCCGAACTAAGCCCGCCATTTGTACGGTGGCATGCTGCGATGCGTTCTGCGGCCGAAGCGACCGTAATGAAAGGATTACTAGCGCGGAATTCGTTCGAACTTACTGTTTTACGGTTTAAATAAAACCCTATCCCGAGCTAATGTTGCGGGATATACATTTTTCATTACAGTTCCTTCATTGTTACAATTATCGCTTCGCGGTTTTCGTTTCTTTTATTTTGCCGACCATGCACAACCGCTCCTCTGTAGAAAATTAAGAAAATGTGTTGACGTTCAAACTTGGATCAGCGCCAAAAGAAATCTGACCCGATGAACTAAATTGACCGCTCGCATTAATTAAATTCTATATGTTATAAATATATCCTCCATGCTATTTTACAGTATTCCTTCGGTTTATTTGTATAAGCTATCGAATTCTTGTTACTAAACCGTGGTTTTTATACATTTGTAATAAAAATGTGTTAAAGTAGTAAAGTTAAAACAGTAAGAAAATTAAAATAATTGGAGACCATCAATGTACACACATTTCGTTAAGATCTACGGATATAGCAAAGGTTTAAGTAAAATTATAAATGATCTGGTATGATATTTTTATCGTTTCCATTTTCCAATCATTTAGCCTAACTAGTATTTTCATTAACATGCAATTCTAAGTGCTATAACATAGATTTTAATAGAAAAGACAGCGACCCTATGTACAAAAAAAAATATAGAAAGCGTTGAATAACCTATTTTGTGCGTGACAATGGGAAATTGCTTTTGAAAATTCATCGAGTGTGCTTGTACAACACTGGCCACTCGAATACGGCTGGCCATTGCCGACTATTTCTACTTAAAAACACGGTGGTACGAAAATACCTGTTCTATATCGAACGTTTTATATTTAGTTCCATTTTATTCTACTTTTAATGTGGATTGGTGATAAATACAAGGCCATGCGAATTAACAAATAGAAGTAAATTAACAAAAAAAATTAATATCTAACACTTTTTATTTACTTTTATCGTTATGTAACGTAGTTCTTTTTGTTGCAGGTTGTTAGAAAGATTACGAGTAGGATTTATAGTTGTTTTAAAGATTGTAAGATTACGCGGCGGTAAATTTTCTCCAGCTATTTTCAGTCTGTTTAATATTCGTAATAGTAGCAGGCAATATATTATGCATTGGGATTTGCCCGAGCGAATCTCTGAAACGAGAATACCCACCGAATGGGCTACTCTTCTCAAGGGCTCTCCCGTCTTAACCCAGGAGAGAGCATAATCATTTCAAATAAATACTCCCTTCTGTCTGATTCGAACACTTGAACTTCGTCTTATAAACGAAGCTACTCTTACATTCAACGAAAGCTACTTAAAAGTTGTTAACAGGAAGGCGTTCGAGAGAAACAAGCAGAGTTGAACATTACAATTTTAATTACAATTGTACCACATGATCCTATTGTTATAATTATTTGAATGAAGTTTCTTTAGTTGAACATTTTATTCGCATTAAGATTAATCATTATTCGTCATAATTACTTAATCTATTTATTGAAACAATTCTTTGTTCGTTAATATTTTAGTATTTTTTGACCAAAAATAGTCCTTTCAATGACAACGAACTGAAAAGAGTTAATAAAAAATTCTAAATAAAAGTATTTCAAAAATTAGTGACGTAGTAAGCAACAGGATTCATTTTGTTTAATTACCATGTTTCAAAAAGATTATTCGATGCTACATGACAACGTACCTGAAGAGATATCTAATCGAATGCAATATATAAAAATTAGATCAAAAGTAATAGTAAAAGAAAACAAAAAGCGAAAAGAAAACTCTCTGACATAGTTACGTATTAACTGTTAACAACTTCGAATTATGTGTTTAAGA
Organism: Augochlora pura; assembly: GCF_028453695.1. Taxonomy (NCBI): domain Eukaryota; kingdom Metazoa; phylum Arthropoda; class Insecta; order Hymenoptera; family Halictidae; genus Augochlora; species Augochlora pura. The sequence continues at coordinate 17,078,982 of NC_135774.1, read as the reverse complement.
TGTGTATAATGTGGTTAAGAAACAAGTATAGTTTTATTGTAGAAAGATCCTCAGTTTTTGAGATAATGGTCCCATTGAATGTCCCATTGATTACGCGTTCCATTCATGGTAGTTCTCCCCTACGCGCACTCTTCTACCTTTTTCGTCTTTATTAGTAGCGATTCTCGGAAGTTTGAAGCACGACAGGCTCTCGCAACTCATCGTCCCATGCGGGTGATATCTCGGCCTGAAATTTCTGCAAACTTTCTGATGCCTTCTGGACGCAACCTTTCAAGGAACTGTATACACGCCGTACCGGCACTTACTAACTTGGTGTATGCCTTGCCCTAGAAACAAGGTGTCCGATCAATTTCGTCCAGCCGAATGTTTCTTAAACCAGCGCAGCGTCCTTGATACACGATGCGGTCTATCTTTTGTTCCATTTTCATTTTGGTTCCCCGTTAATTTGACGTTGATCGTTTGCGGGTTCGCGTGATCGAAATTCAAAATTCCCTTGACCTCTCAATCATACAGACACATTCCTTGGCAATTGATTTCATTCCAAATTTTTCTCCGATGCCACATTTTCGGGAAACTATATGCTAAAAGAATTTCATCGTGTACTTCAAAGAATTATTTTCACTAGTTTGTTGTTGCAATCTCTTTGAAAAATGTATGCGCGACTGTTATAATCGGACCTGGACAAATTTTATTCGAAATCAAAATAAAAGACAACTTTTTGAAATAATTGATTGCAATTCGTTATTTGCATATAAAACATAATTTCGTTTCATTTGAAACAAAGCGATATCGAATTGTTTTATTATTTCTTTATTTCAAATTGGTCGAAAGGAATAATGATACAAATTACGATAACAAAAAAGATTTTATTTCATGTAAACCAACCCCAATTAAATTTAACTTCACCATTATTTCGAATCATTATAAAATGAATTAACATATTATTTTCAATAATATTTTAAATAATGTCATTCCAGAAAGGATCACAGGTATAAAAATGACTATGGTAATGAAATAACATGTTACCTGAAATGATATTTCAAATAATGTAATTTAAAATGTGTCCTGGTTTGGTTATAATATTAGAATTAAATTACACTGAAATTACTGTTTTATTTTAAATTTTATTACTAACATTTATATACTTGATTTCACCAATTAGCTGCATTTGACGATGTTGACATTTCTTCGGGGCAAGCATATTCCTCAAGAACAGTTAGTTGGTCAAACAGTGGTAATCGGTTAGACTGTTGGAACGTGTTAAATTATGTGGCATGTAATAATAAACAATAAATACTAGTTTCCTTGTGCAGTTAAAAAACGCGTAATAAATAATGAATTCGAATGAAATCCTGTTTTATAGGTTGCACAGATTGCTTCAGGAGCAGTGATTCAGGGGCACAAGTTATTGCCAACTGCCCCAAGAGAACATGTCCTATTGAGAACTTGATTGTTGTGCAGAGAAAAGCAATCAATGCGCGGACCTGTATATTTTCAAGATTGATGAGTTTCTTGTTGAACTATGATTCTTGAATCTGAACTCGGCGCTGTTCGAACCACTGCCAAGAGAACGCAACAACGAAACGTTTTTGCTAAGATCGTGTACCACTAATTTTATACATTCATGAAAAAATAAGTGAACGCATTTAAAGAGTTTAGAAATACTGTTGCATTATTTTGAATTTATTGAAATTATTAACGAAATATGCAGATTCTGTAATAGGGAAAAGTAGACAGTTTTTATATTTTGCATAAAAGTTCACAAGTTCGAATCAGTTATTTTGCATAAAACTTTGCATCCACCATTTCAAAAAGGTACTGTTAAAAAGTTGCGCAGTTTGGTACGTTCGATACAGTTTTAATTTTTGACGAATTCCACGAATTAACAAGTTTTAAAACTTAATAAGTTTTTGTAAAAATGAAGTAAAAATGTTATAAGTGCCTTATAAGTTATTTGTTATCCCTGGGAAATATATCAGAAGACGAGGAATAGATTTATCGATTGAAAATTACGATTTCATTGAATTTAGATTACCAGCCTTCAGATGCGCTACTCTGACAACGAAATTGACAAAGATTTATGCGCAGGTTTGAGATGAATTCGAAGTAATCGTTACTCTGACAGATGAGACTTCCACGAGGCAAGAGCCTGCAGTTTGTTATCCAGTAATTCAATTTCTCTTACCACATTTTTGTTTATTGGTAAAAGTGGTCTCATCAGAACTGATTCCAATGTTTCGGATGAATAACGCGGCGCAATCACGAGGGACTGATAAAACTTTGTACTTTCAATCTTCGTTACCTAGATTCTCGCGTTTCATTGCGTTATTAATACCAAGAATATTTAACCAGAAACATTTGTAGATATTAAGAGAAATTCCACGTTTCTGTCACGAATTCAACACTATTCTTCTGTCTAAAGCGATGCACACAAAGTGCACAGATTTCGTTATGACTCCGCAGAATGTAACGTACCAGAAGCACGAGCAACGAAGAATTTAGTACAATGACTATCATATTTCATTTTTAATTAAAGAATGTTGCATTTCACTTTAACATGTGTGCATAAATACTCGTATGCGCAACACTGCGCGAGATAATGAAATGGAAACACGAAACTGAGCGATATGGCTAATCAAAATGACTGCTGCGATGTTTATAATGTACGCGAAAATAAATTCTGGATTGCCGTATAACGTGGGAGAACAGTTTTCAACAAAATTAGGAAGTGGTATAAACATTTTCGAAACGAAACTCCTTCGGTTGATTCGAATAGGCTGTTACCGGGTTCGATCTTATACGATATAAAAGCGAAACGAATTTCCACGCTACGGTCGACCTCCATTTTAACGCTATAGAAGAACGAATTGATGTCTGATGAAACCCTCGAAAATTGTAAAAAGCTCGTCAGATACGTATAATAGAAACGATGATGACTTCTGTCTCGTTCACTGGAGGCAACAGCACAACACGCGAATAATGCTAACCTAATTTGCTTCGCTCATCGATAATCGCGTAGATTAATGTTAAATCAATATACGGTATTCCATAAAGGATATCGGCGCTGAATGCCGGAATTTACGTGATTTTCTTTTATAGAGAAAGTCGCCGATAATTAAAAGAAACAATTGAGTCGTAGTGGACAGAACGACTACCCATTCGTACTTGTCCATTACTTTTTCCGTGCTCCAATTTAATTAAGTTTCGTCAGTCCGACGACGACGACAATAAAACGTGACTTTTCGACAAATGAATTTAGAGAAATTGATCTCGCGTGTCGCTGATTCGAGACCATTTTTAGGTTCATTGCCCCTTTAATTATCTTTAATATACAAATTCCAAGACAATCATTCCGGTATAAATATTCCAATATAAAATGGATCGCGTATATTTGTCGCAGAAATGTAAGAACTGTAAAAAAGGAGAGAAATCTTAGCATAATATACTATGACGCATTAATACAGAATTTCCAGTGATTGATAAATTTCATATAAAAATGTTCTTTGTCAATAAAATTAGAACCGTTAAAATTAAATATATAAAATTATCGATACATTTAATTTTATTTCTCTATGTTCGATATGTCGGATATTAAAACATTTTACGCGATTGTAATACTCTAACTCCCACAAGTTGTATTTGAAAATATAAATAATATATTCATAGTCACTTTACTATACCGGTGAACTGGGAACATGCGGTGTAAATTTACAAAGACCTTGTATCTCCCTTGTAAAATAATATACTTGAGGGATAGAGTTTGAATTGCAAATTGTGTCAAGTGGAGAGGCTGAATTGTAGCTATTTTATTCAACTTGTCTTGTATGTACGATTTGCTACATTGTGTACCGTTCATAGCGCAGGAAGTATGAAAGCGGTATGGAGAACTGATGTCAAAGTTGATTTTAAATGTTATTTTATTAATAAGACAATAATGTTTACGACAGTAACAATTCTCTGTTTTCTGTCATATAAACGGGAAAGGCAATTTGGTTTTAAAAGTGAATCTATTCATTTTACTCAATCACATAATTCAATTCTTGCTTTCATTCGATAAGAGGCATATTAAATTCTTTCAATTTATAGCGATCGATCGCGATATTATAGTTTTCTGATGAGGAATTTATAGTCCCCTGGATGTTTTGCAGAGCGCGATGTTTTCCGGCGCTCGAGAATATTCTGTCATAGTCGGTGTATAAGGGTATTGTTATGCGGTGTCGGTACTCGATTCGCGATTTAGGATCACAGAGGAAGTTGGTGTAAGGTACGAAGCTTCTAACGAGACTCTGGAGTACAAGTTCCTCGAGAAGAATAAAAACACAAGAATTCGACTTATGTTTTCCAGGGTAGTCTGGCTTGATTCTGGAGGGATTAGTTACTTCTTCCAAGTCCGAACTTCGAAACACTGTCGGTTTATTTGCTTGTCGAACTTCTTCATCCAGTTTAAAAGTATGTGTAGCTGATTCTATTTTCCCCTACTTTGAAAATGCATTGGTAGGTGAAAGTACCTATTACATGTTAATTGCTTCTTGTACGATAAACTAAAGTCCCGTTAAATTATAATGAATATACAATTACAAAGATATTCAATTTGTTTAATAATACAATTCTGTTTTGCGATATTTGTATATACTATATATTATACGTAATAAATATATATTTATACGACGACAATATGTAATGAATATTTAATAAATATTTGATTCTCTAATAACGATATTTAATAAATATATTTTTACGTAATAGCAATATTTAATAAATATATTTCTACGTAATAACGATATATAATGATGGTATGTTTATATATTAACGATACATAATAAATATTATTTATTTTTATTCACTCAGATTTCAAGGAACGATCTATTTGTTTCTATACGTTCATGGTAATGTGTCCTTTTATTATATAAATCACCGTGCAAAGAATTCTGTTGTTCCAACTCCATTTTTCGATCGAATTAATTTGAATTTCTGCTCGTTTGTCACGATTTCTAATTACCATAAAGTTTTGTCAATATTGATGCTATAATTACGATTTCGAATTTAGTTCGTGTTCCGCACTGTTTGATTAACAACATCGAGTAGCTGAATTATAATACGTTATGTTATAAGAACGCTTTAACAACAACGATCACCGCAATAATTTTATCAGGTTTCTTTTAACTGCTCGTTAAAAAAAAATCAACGATCGATTCCTCCGTATTATTATTTTTTTTAAATAAGTCTTTAATGTCTTATAATTAAAAATTCGATATTTACATGGACTGTAATTCCATTATCTTAGAAAATAACTCTCTTGTTTCAGTATTACATAATAAATGAAAAATAATAAATAATTGTAATGCGACGTGTACACCTTTCGTAAAAGTATAAATTATTATAACTACTTTTCATATCGGAAAATAAAATGTAGAACCGAAATTCTTTGTTCCTGAAGCAGATGCGTCCTCCGACGGGACCAGATTAGAGTCGAACTCGAAGATCAACATTTGATCCCTCTTTGTTATCGTGACGTTTTCTGGAATCGATCGGACGGAGCACTGACAGTAGTATCGGAATTTTAATCGGTTCTCGAATTGTCGGGAAATTGCGCCATAGGCATTTTGATTAAAATTCACTTTGTGGTTTATGTTCACATCTGAATTTCGATTTACGCGTATCTTCATATTCAGATGTTTATTTGGGCTCGCGTGGACGTGGGATGCGATCCACGCCGCTGAATGCAAGGATGCATATCTGAGGATATTGATAAGTATTAGGTCACGGGGCATGTTCTTGCCAACCCATACTTTCGTAATCACGGATATATGTGAATATTTTGAAATAAATTTTTTAGCTCTTTGAACAGTATTTTCAATCAAGCGATTTTATCAGAAAAATTTGTCATTTTTACAAAAATCATTGTCCACATGTATCAATACTTTTTATGTTTCATTAACAAATTTTTGTACGTTGTGTTATACTGAAACATTTCTCTATACATTATTCGTATGATTGTCAATTCTAGGCATAATCACTCAATTAAATGTTATTCGTCGAATTAACTTTCTAAATAATTTTATTCACTTTTGACTTGTGGTTATATGTGTTCTGATTTTATAGCTTATATTAACTAAACTGAACGTGACAAGTAACATTTTCACTTATTGATCACCTAATATTTAAGACACTTGTGAAAATAACGTCGATATATCGATTTCCATTTGATATCGACGGTGAAGGTGATTTGATTGACACTGTGTTCCTTATTATTGACGTTGCACTTGTCACTTTCAACCCTACAGTCCATCGCAAAAACATGGAACGCCAATTTAATTTTCCTAATAATATACGATAAGTAATACAATTGTAAGTAATACATTTCTTCAAATTCCTTTTATATTTTAGAACTTAAGCAATCCAACTACGAGCTTTCAGTCTAAGTTTTGCATAGTTTAAATTTGTTGATGAATGAAATTACTCATATTTCTTTGTATTTTAGAACAAAATTAAATGAATCATAATAATTTAGGTACAGTAATTTGTTCCAATTTTAAACGTAAAGAGAATCTGAAAAATTTAATTAGTATTTCTCGATACATCATGGTACTTGAATTATTCTAAGGGTATGCCATCCTTTTGTTTCAGACTGTATTATGACCGATATGTTTCGGTAGCTTATCTACTTCCTGCGGAAACAGTCGGAACCCCTACTTTCACATAGGACTGACGTAAACGATGATTATACAGACAATGCATACTCTTGACCGAGATATTAATAATTCAAGTACATCTCTATTCAACCATCGGCAGAATTCATTCGGACGACAACATAAAATTTCATTTTTACACATGGACCGCTCGGAAGTCAAAAAATCTTGAAACTGAGATAAATGAGAATTTTATAAATTATCTGTTCAAGTAAGTAACAATGCCACTAATAATGTAAAGCACAATTTTTATTACAATTATATACAAAAAATAATTAATATAAATATTCAATTATTTTACTTAATTTTATTATTCTTATTTTCATTTTCTTTATGATTCTTTTCATATTGTTTCGTTATTGTATACCCAATATAAGTGCTGCTATTTGTTGTTCATTTATAGAGAACTCTACTGTATTAATTTATCGTTATCCTTATTATATAAATATGTTTTCAAAAATTCTTTAATGCAAAGCCGAGGCATTAAAATGTCAGCGAGATGCATAAACAATCGCAAGTATGACCGTAAAGAGGAACGTTGCTAAGCTATAACAGAGGTATAACAATGGAATCTCGAGTGTAATCTTCGTTTGCAGTTTGAGATTTTATTGTCAAAAACCTTACTATTGTTAAGCCGTGCTGAAGAATGCTCATCATCCGTTTCACTGCTGCAATCAATGCTGATCTTTTTCTCTGCCGCTGCTGCCGGAGATGCAATATTCTTTGCGAATGCTGATACTAATTAAACCGGGTTTCCTTTCACAGGATGTAAATTCGCGTTTTAGAAATGCTATAAATGAATCGCTTATTAAGTTTCCAGTAACTAAAGAAGATAAATCAACGGGATTATGGGAGGAAGCGCGCCATGGTGCACGAGTTTAAATGCGCATTTCGTGATGTAACAGAAGCGTACTCCATAAAGTTCATGGACACGTAATTTCTATACGACTTCACGCGCACTTGATCTTTGATCTTTGTCGTTGTTTAAAACGTTTCCAATCTTCCTGTGACATTTGCAGAGGTTTTCACGATGTAAATTTTACGGTAACGTACAATATCCGAGATTAATCTAGAATATATTAGGTCCTTGAATAAGTTGTCGCTGTTTCTCAAAAGACAGTATTAGTAGTATGTACTCCGTGCATGGAATTTCTAATAGTGACTCGTCGGCTAGAAAGTACTGTGTATGTTACCTTAATTTTCAGTGTATGATTGTTCACTATAGTGTCAACCACGTGTTTGTTTATTGGTTTTGAAGATGTCTACTTTTGTGCCGAATAAAATGGTTTTGCTGGGAATTTTATTGCAATACTTTATTCAAAAGAAATCTGCATCTAAAGCACACAGAATTCTTGTTGAGACTTACGGCGACAATGCTCTGTTGGATACGACATGCAGATACTGGTTTTGACGCTTCAAAAATAATAATCTTGAACTTGAGGATAAGAAACGTTCTGGCGCACCGACAAAGTTTAAAGACGAAGAATTAGAGGAATTGCTTGATGGAGACCTATGTCAGACGCTAGCAGAGTTTGGAAAAATATTACAAGTAGATGCGTCAACAGTTTCAAAACGTTTAAAAGGGTTAGGAATGATGCAGAAGCGGGAACATTGGGTGCCGTATGAATTGGAGCCGAGAGACGTTGAACGGTGTTTTCTGATGTCTGAACTACTGCTTGAACAACAGAAAAGAAAAGGTTTTTTGCACTGTACTGTCACTGGTGATGAAAAGTGGATTCATTACGATAATCCATGCGTAAAATATCGTGGGTAAGCCTGGCCATGTATCAACATCGTCTGCAAAACCAAATATCCATGGTTCGAAGCTTCTTCTCTGCATTTGGTGGGATCAGAAGGGTGTAATTTATTATGAGCTGCTCAAACCATATGAAACTATTACAGGAGATCGCTATCGACTTCAATTGAGGCGTTTGAGTCGAGCTCTAAAAGAAAAAAAGGCCGCTATACGGACAGAGACACGACAAAGTCATTTTCTTACACGACACCGCTCGGCCACATGTTGCAAAACCTGTGAAAACTTACTTGGAGAGGTTTAAATGGGAAGTTCTACCCCACCCGCTGTATTCACCAGACATAGCTCCTTCCGATTATCACCTATTCCGATCGACGGCACATGGCCTAGCTGAGCAGTGCTTCCATTCTTACGAAGAAACTAAAAAATGGATCGATTCATGGATTGTCTCAAAAGACGAATTGTTTTTCCGACGCGGAATTCTTTTACTCCCAGAAAGATGGGAGGAAGTGGTCTCTAGTAATGGGCAATACTTTGAGTGAACTGATTTTGAACGTTATATTTTAAATAAAGCTTTTATTTTAGGAAAAAAAACAGCGAGAACTTATTCAAGGTCCTAATAATATAAGATTGATGTAGAATTTACGAGACTAATGGAGAATCTACAAGACTGGCGTAAAATATAGTGCAAGATTAATGTCGGGTCTAGGAGACTAATGGAGAATCTACAAGACTAATGCAGAATGTAATACTATCCACAAATTTGCAGCAGATCACTGATTAGAGTACGGATAGTTGGTTCGATTATCGAGAAAGGTTTTTGAAACGATGCTTTCGATTACTACTCGAGACAAGCTTAAAACTTTTCCAGTTATCCAACACAATCTACGGTACTATGAAAATATTAAAGGAAAAGTTGTATTAGTTGTATAATTACGTAACAAAATAAGTGAAAATCGGCATATGAAAGAGATCACCTATAACTGAAAAACTCTCGTAAGTTTCCATGAAAAATGATTTTCGTACTCCATTACGTTCCGTCATGATGAAAGTGGCGTACTATGGCGCGAGCTATTTTTTCGATCCAGGATGCAGTTGTTCATATTTCAGTTACACCTAGTACATAATTTTGTCGAAATTCTGTTTTACAGCTTTGGATAACAAACTCGTCTTTCATCTTTTCGAAATAGAAGATGATATTTCTTTCGGTTCATGGAAAAGGTAAATTAACCATTTTCCAGCATCTTTATTAAGGAAATAAAGAGTGTCTAGGCTCGGTAGAAATTACGTCAGGTGATACAAGTTTATTGATCGCGTCTATTAATATTTTTATATTTTTATATATAATATATTATTATATATAACATTTTTATATACATATCAATTATAACAATTGATTTTCGATTGTTTACTAATGGCTATAATTTATATGACACAGACGAACTTGTATCGCGTAGCTCAATATTCTAATGGCCCCAAAATCTTTTAATTTGTCAATAAAATTGTTGACCTACCCTTGATACGACTCGAAATAAGAATCGTGTATATTAGAAAGATGGAATAATGGTTCGATTTCTTATTTAACATTTAATATCGCTGTAATATAGGAGTTTGAGGATTATTTTCTAGCTGGGACTTAAGCACTGCATTTCTAGACGACTTCGATCGTTCGTGTGGACCATTCGTCTGTATTTTATGACGCAAAAAGGGGCGGAACACTTTAGTATATCTGCTAATGATTGCCGACTCATAATTCTCTTCCATCGATTAAGCAATTGAATTCTGTTCCACATTAGCGTGTGCATTTCAATTTACGCCATTACACATTTACGAATCCACGGCAACGTTTGCATCCATTTCGAGATTTTCAATCACGTTTTCGTTCTTCCCAAAATATTCGATAACTTCAATTTCATTCAATTTCTTTCCATCAACTTTAATATTTCAAGATGTCAATAGATTTAATCTTACTTACCTATTAATCCTTTGCCCTTGACGCCAGTTTATTCCTAAATCCAATAGAATAACTAAAATATAAAATAAATCATAAAAGTTTGCAAAACGAGATTACAGAACGAATAATATAATCAATACAGATTTTATAAATAAACATTTTGGAGTTTAAAGTATCATAGTTATCGGTAGGCTTTCTATATAACCTGATAAAGAACACCAGAGTGCAAAAGATCAAACGTTCAATCCGATTATTTTTTAAACACTCTTTAATATTTTATAACATAGTAAATATATTGGTATCGTCGATACATAATTTCTGAAAATCGTCGAAACGCAATTGATTATAAAATGTTGCATTTAATAGGAACGAGACTGAACAGTTTCGCGCGTCAGTTTCAGTTTTCACATTCGAAATTGTTTTTCGCGTAAACCCGACGAAGCGAGCGGTGGTCACCGTTTCGAAAAATCGCGACACGGAAACTAGTTGTTTCGGTAATTGACAGATGTAAAGGAGATAGATAATAGCGCGCACTTCGTCCCTACCGTTTCTGTTTCGCTGGCGCAAGATTTATGACAGAATGCGACCCGAATTTCGCTTTGTTGGTTGTCGCGCACGCGGAAGTTTGCTCGAGAGGATTGGTCACCCGTCAGCGGCTGCGGGCAAACCAGTGTTAATTCAGAGCCAAGAAATGCTTTAGTTTCCCAGATATAAGTGTTTCGCAAACCTTCAGGGAAATTTTTTCTTCTAGGGCCTTTCGCCCGTTACACGCTGCTTGAGCTGACACACGGATATAAACGCCGAGTGCATAGTCTGGTTTATGAAGAAGGGAAAGAAACAATGAAAAGCAGAGCTATTGTACTTCTTTGACCTCTTAACTTTTTCAAACGGTGACCAACGTCTTTTGTTTTTACCATTTCTTTATCCCCGGTAGAGATTTTATGGCACTTTAACAGCTAGAAAAATCGACTCTTTCGTTATTTATATTCATGTTTTAAGTGTAAAGAGTGTTATGGCACATTTCGGAATTCGAAGTTTGGTAATCTCATTTTATGAAAAAGAAATGTCATCTTAAAATTTGTTTCACGTTTTTTCTCGAAACTACGACTTTCAACTTGGTCTTCACGAAATCTCCGAAACCATGCATCCAATTTACTTGAAATTTTATGCAGATTTTCCACATAAAGTATTCGAGAACGTAGCGTACTTTAAAAATATTGATATAATATGAGTGTCATATGTGCAAATCGGATTAATACAAAGATTATTTTAAATATGTTTGGTTTCTTTATTATATATTTTTTTTAATTATGAAGATCATGTTTCTGGATACTGTTGGAGATTGTTCTAAGAATTTTACGCCGATACTTCAAAGACAGCTGCCATTAAACAAAGTGTAAAAATTAATTAAAGAAATGAGAGGATCCGTAGATTACATGTTAAAATTAAGGAATCGAAAAAATCATAAATTCCTTTTCAGTCTAAAAATGTGAAACTCAATTTGGTCAACCTTTTACGTATAAATAATTTGTTTTCAAAGTATACTGTGCGTGTTTCATAATATTTGGAAATAAATTTTACGCGAAAATTGTCCCCTGTTTGTAGGAGATTACGAGAAACAGGTCTACATGCTTCCAGTCCGAAAAATCGAGAAATACGCAAAGTACAGAAGCTTTCGTTCGACAGTCGCGTCGCCGTGCACTCGAGCATTCGCGAATTTCAATTCGGTGGCTCATCTCGTTCCTGTGAATATTTTCGGATTTTCAATGCTCGTAAAAATCCTTCCTTCTCGAAAATTTCAAACGACATTTTTGGCTCGCGTTCACGCAGTCTGGACGATATTTCTCGGCTCGCTAGTAAAATTTCGTTTGTTACGCATAATCGAGTCAGGATAAGTCGATTAACGCGATGATTCACGCAGGCCGTTTATTCCAAAAGTATGAGCGAAATCAAATTTCAGTTAGCAAATTGAAAAGCTTTCAATATTTTCGATTTATTCTAAGCGTATCTGTTAAAACGGATGAGACAAAAACGTGCGATTCATTATCGTTATTAATTTATGATAGATTTTTAAGATGAAATGATATTATGATAAATCTTTAGTAGAGGCTCAAATAAAAATTTTTAATTGGAATAGATTTTGAATAGAAGTTCGAATAAAAATGCTAAATGACAATAGATTTTTCGTATTAAAATATTAAATTATAACGGATTTTTGGTAGAAATTTTAAAAACGTTTTGCTACGGTACAAATTACTATGAAATGAGGGAGTAAAGGAAACGTAGATGCTATAGTTCCCGAAAATAGATGGCCGACCTCCGTTCATATCTGTGCAATGTTACAGTTGAACAATATTTCTTCGATATTGTCGTGTAACGCCTGAGATCAGGAACTCGATTGCAGACACTATGAACGAGATTGTACTACAGATTAATTAACTGGAGGCTCAACCCTCTCTTCCTTTAGTAGGTCACTATTAGATTGTAGCTCCCTGTACGTATTGGTGTAGCATTCTAAGAATCAACAAACCAATGAAATCAATCGTTTAAGATAAATCGATAAATAGCCCAAGGGATTTTATACGAAATAAGAATCGTCCGAGCTAAAATTTTAAGGAACGAGAGTCAAATGACATTGTCTTTCCTTTTTTAATCATTTTAATACACATATAGTCACATAGAACTACCATTTCTCCACTATGAATACATATTTATATGAAATATCTATAAAATCCACAGTTTACGAATAATAATAAAATATAATAAATATGTATGTAATATATAATATAATAAATAAGGATTGCAAATTAACTGTAAGATAGACGTTACGAAGCTACTATTGATACTAATGATGCGAAGCACAATTTTTATTATAAGATGTTGAACAAATAAACTTAATCAGAATGAAACTAAAACAATAACGACAATGTTTGTTTAGAAAAAAATCAATTCCTTCTCGACAATTTTGTTTAATCACTCCGTGATTGATCGTAAGTGCTGTTATTTATTGCTTATTTATGAAGAAATCGACTATATGGATTTACTGACAAAAAGATCCTACGATAAAGATGTTTTTGCCCTGCGAAACTAATTTTCAAAGAAAATTGGAACTACACGAATTGGTTTCTGAAATAGGTTATGTGTTTTATTCCCAGCTCTGTTTTCACGCAATTAACCGGGGCTTCCGCACATATGTTATTTTCACCAGGATCTAAAACGGTGCTTGTGCCAATTTCCTCCTTTTGCTAACATTTCATTGATTTCCGATCGATAGATGCGAGGAGTAGCCGGATTCTTAAAGCGGAGAGCCTTAAACCTCCCTTCGGTGCATCTTGATCCAAAGATGTTCCCCTTTCCGATTCCTAATTGCTAATTCAGCGCCGGTGATAATGGATGCGATTAAACACGAACTCTGATCGCGCAGACATTGATCTTCGTTTTCGTATAATTACGCGTCCGCCAGCTGGCAGATCGTCCGCAGGAAACGTTGTCTTCGTTTACAGAAAATTGAATTCTCCCGATCGTGGTTTCCTCTCAATAAGTGAAACTTACTGATCAATAATACATAACACTGTCGGATTCGACTCGTGCGTCGAGAAACTGTCGAGCGGTACTCCTCCGATTGCCTTTTACCTTTTTCCACAATTCGTGTTGCTTATTTTAAGAATCGAGCAACTCTTTCATCGTAGTCGGCCTCTTTCTTTTTCATTTACGCTGGCAACCTCTCACGGGATTATTAAAATATTATAACCTTTTAGATCGCGATGAAGATCACGATGAATAATGAAAATAATCATGCTGTAGATAATCGTAACTTTTGGAGCTTAATATATATATTTTTAGAATAGTTTCTTATCAAAAGGTGCGTTGCAAACATTTTAAAAGCAGCCTTAAAAATTTGCTCTCTAAGTGAGCAAAGTTCTTTCACTTTTTAATATGTTAAACATTTCATGAAGCTATTTTACCAGCAATTCTATAACAAATTACAAGAGTAATATAACATATTATAAAAATATATAATATATTATAATTATAAGAATAAGTATTATGAGAATAAGTATTGTGAGAATTAGTATTATAAGAATAAACATGGTGCTAATTATGATGTATTCGTTGTTGCTCCAGTAGGGATAAGCGAATTCAATGCTGGAGTTTAGAGAGAATTGATTGGAGGTCGAGGGGATTGATTCCATTACGATGTAAATTGGAAAATAATAATCTTTGAGACCCAAAAAGGAGGCACGGAAAGAGGTGTCTTGGCCATTCTAAGAGTTCGTTCCAATTGATTTTGTAGAGAACGTGCTAAAGCGATATAGGACTATTATTCTATCATCTTCGTTTCCAATTTGCGGGTCAGAAGATTGTTACAGAGACTCAGATCAGGTGAACGCTGCGGGTAACCAAACTGTAAACCACCTTTTGGGGCTAAAACTAGCGTGTATATCGGTGACTGCTGCATCTAAACCTAGATCGCTTATTGTACTTTCCGTTGTACTTGATAGCGTGCATTTCTCTCGATCGTTTCCGCAGATATTTACCTAATATGCAGAATAACGCGTTTAAATTGATCTGTCCAGAATTATTTGTCAATCCACATTTTCTACCTTTCCTTCAATTTATTTCGTTGTGTAGGGAATTTTATGCATTTATATTCTGATATTATCTTATATTATATTTATATTTTTATATTATATATAAAAATATAGCATTAGAAGAAATTTGAGAATATTTTTACGTTATGTACAAATTATTCAAATTATTAAAAGAGGAAAGATATTTTCATTTAACTTACGTTTCTTGTAATTAACGTAAACAATTTTATGTAACAAGTATGCATCGTATGTTGGGAAGTGCAAAGCACTCGACAACGGAGAATGCTTCCACGTAAGAATAAATTGGAGACGAATAAGGAAATATCCAATACGCGAGGGCATGTCCAAGAAAATGGATCACTCGTCGAGCACACATAAAGTTGAATACGGTTTGCATACTGTTACATGTCTATATCGTATACACCTTTTTACGGGTTATGTAAGTTAGAAATATCTTTTCTTCTTATCAATTTATACGAACTTAAGACGAAGATGTAAATTACCGTAAACATTTCTTAAAAAAAGTTATACACTAATAGAATTGAAATTTAGTGTATTATATTATATAATAATATAATATATATTATTATATACATACTTTACACTAATACAGTGTATATTAGTAGTATGATTATCTGTGGAAGATATTAACTTGCACAACAAAGCTCTTATACTCCCAAAATGACTAACAAGTGTTGCTTTATAAAAACTATATTTTTCCCCATTTTTATCACGATATGTGCTTGAATGAAAGAATATGTCAAATAAATAATTTTCTATAAAAGTGCTTTTATAATTTCAACAATTTCAACAGAAGAAATCTGAGACATTTCGTTTGTTAATGTTATACTCATTTTAAAGTTATGTTCTATGTATATGTATATGTATACTAATATTACATTTTTTCTTTTTCAAATTGTTGAAATTTTAAGGACACGACGATAGAAAATTAGTAAACACATTTCTTATTCGAGTAAATGCTATGATAAAAATGTTGAAAAGTTAAAGTATACTCAGAGTCTTGTCGTTCATATAAAGCAACAAGCGTTATTCATTTTTGGAGCTTAGTAAATCAGTGTTAAAATTTAGCACTAAATTAATATCCAATAAACTGTTCCCGAAATACTTGTTTTTATCATTACGAACTGAAGAAGGTGTTTAGGTGATAACGATTAGTTTTCTTCAACAAACTCTAGGATTCGAGGGAAACCTAGAAACTGGATAATCCAGGGACTTAATTAGTTCTAGCCCCGAGTTTAGAGACCCGGTAAAAAGAGGAGTTTGTGCTAGCGGCGTGTTCGAAAGTGCTTGTTCTTTGGAACGACTTTCCACGTACACAAGGGCGAAAAGTTGTTTAGAGAAATTGCGGGTGTCGCGACTTCTCAATCGCCTTTGCCCCGCTGAAGGTCTGAAACTCGATTTATCCGTGGAACAATTGTTGCCGGGATTGCGTCTGACCGTCTATCAGTCGCATGTGGTGGGAGCGAACGCTTGGCTGCACTTTAATGAGCTCGAACGTACTTTGCCGAGAGGCGAGCTTCTTTTTGAATGAGGGCCGGCTGGAAAGGGGGGCAAGCCAAACCAATTATTCAGTTGATCTACCAACCGTTAATGCGACCTGTTGGAGTCCGCGTTATCTCGGCAGAGAACTCATTTTTCATTTTCCGTATGAATTTGTGTATAAATTGTTACGGGGAAAACAATTCTTGCCTGCCGTGTACCGCCGGCGAAAGTAAGAAAACTGATTCTGCAGCGTTAAACACAGCTTCCTCATCCGTTTACCGTATTTGCTGGCTCATGGTTCGTTCTTTTCTTCACCGACTGGAACGTAATCGCCTTGCCCTGTTTCGACGGTAAATGCAACGTTTGAGCACAATGAGGTTGATTTCTATGAACATCTACATTTCACATTGTTGTTGATTATGTTGTGGCCTGAAGGCTCTATTATTAGGTTCGTAAGAAATTAATGTCGGTTTTTGAACTTCCGAACTTTGACGCATGTTTTGGGATAACAATTCACTTTATTCTGTTTACCTTCCTATGTCATCTTACAATGCAGATGTCGTGCTGCATGCTGACAGGTATGCTTTTGTTTGTACTGTTAATTTGTGGTCACTTCAAGTTATTAACTTCGCAATGGATACCAAGCAAGTTCGTGTAATATTCTTATATCAATATAAACTGGGTCATAACGCTGCAACTGTGACTCGTAATATGAACAGTGCATTTGGAGAAGATACCGTAAATAAGACCACGGTACAGCGTTGGTTCAAAAAATGTCGATGATCGATCAAAAGATGGTCGTGGACGCCCTTCTCTCGTCGACAATGACCAACTGAAGGCACTAGTTGAAGCTGATCCACGAACAACGGTTCGATAACTTGCAGAGGAGTTATATGTAACCCATCCAACAGTTATCGACCACCTGAGACAGCTAGGAAAGTCAAAGAAGCTCGACAAATGTTTGCCGCATGAATTAAGCGTAGACATAAAGAATCGTCGTTCGACCACACGTTGCACAATTAACCCTTTCGATACGAGCACTCTGTCCGCCATGACACTCTCGCTGTACGAGGCCCCGCGCCGAAAATTGCCGCCGCACATGACGAGTCTTCCTTTATAAGAAAATATTTCCTAAGCGTTAAAGAAAAACTGTGCTTAATAAAACGACATTTTTTAACAAAAATGTTGCTTGTAACTTAAGAGATATTCAGAGGTACTTATATAAAATATTAAGATTTATTTATATAAAATTCTGTTATTTATACCGGTCATCGCATATATCCGGCACTCGTACCGAAAGGGTTAACGCTACAAAAGTTGAATGAATTGGAATATGAAATACTGCCCCATCCAGCATATTCCCCGGATCTGTCGCCAACTGATTACCACTTCTTCGAACATCTCGACCAGTACTTGCAAGGGAATATATTTACCAATCAAGCTGCTGCTGAATGTGCGTTCGAAGAATTTATCAATTCCAGAACAACAGAATTTTACGCTACTGGAATTAATAAACTGTCAATTTATTGGCAAAAATGTGAAGTTTCTAATGGATCTTATTTTGATTAAAAAAACTTATTCCGATTTGTGATATGTCGATTTAAAGATGTAGTTTGGAAACCGACATTATTATCCTACCAACCTAATACTAGAATGCAGATCTGTAGCATGTTTATGACACGCCGATTTTGTATTATACATATAAAATTATATTTATATGTACATAAATATTTTTACTTTATATCTATATTTACGTAAATATTATTATTTTATATTTACATAAAAAAAGAGCTTATTTACAATTGCATCATCTATTTAGTCCGAAGTCGTTCTTACAGCATTTGGTGCTGTATCTACTGATTTATATATCGCTAGAATTTTCTTAGTTTCTTATTCTTTTCGCGTATGACTGCCCTCACAGGATATATTTCATACTGTATCACCAAACTATCCTTTAATATACGACGTTACTCACATTTTCTATCATGATGGGCGTAGAATATTTCGGGTAGATTGCTTTCGTTACATTATCTACAGAAAGCTTTGGAAGAGTAATGGTCCATGAACTCATAGGTATTAGACATTTTATCTATTAAATAAAGCTAAATATTTTGCGGAAATTTATATGAGCGATCAATTCAAAGGTAATTTTTTCAAATAGTTATACGAATTTACAGTTGTGTTGCTAAATCTATAGAGAGCCTGAATTTAAAATAGTTTAATTACCATAAAAAAAATCGTCACTTCGTATATGACAGTTTTAGTTTTACAGAAAATAATATAACCAAATACGAAATGCATAAAGTAATAAATAGCTAATTTTTATATTGAATATTAAAATTAAATTTTCTACGCTTCTACTCCGTGAAAGTGAAAAATCAATTTCTATTTTACCATATTAATTATAAAATTATTTTCTACTCGTAAATCGAAAAAGAATAGGAAAAGTGCGCTACTATTACGTGGTATACATTCTTCAAAACAGCAGCGTTGTTTAGCCAATTATATTTCAGTTTACAGCGTAAGCTTTCCACTACACCATCTCACATTCTTAAATATGTTTATACTTATGCATAGCACGACTACAAAATATAGAAGAGCGACTAGAAATTTTGCAGCGGAATTCTGGAAGCCGGGATCCTGCTGCAAGTTCGATAACGCACATTATCATTTATCGGAAGTGTCAGAGGCATGCGAGTACGACGCAGCATTCGCGTTCTTCCTTACAACCCGTTGGAGCATAATTCTTCGATATATTGCAGTTTCGAACCATTCAAAGATATTGTTCGGTACGATAGTGTTGCTCGCAAAACGGTTTCATGATCGAGGTAATATACCCGCCCACGTTGCATGAATAGTCACATTTCTTAGTACGATTGTCCGACATCTTCGGGAAATTGGAATCTTCAAAACTTTCTTATTATACATTTTTACCGAATTGAAAACGAATATAGTTATTTCTGGTACCATAAATATCATTTAAAATCGTCAAATTACTTTTCGAAATTTTTTTAATGAAATCTCAAGTGACAATAGAAAAGACATGTTTTAACACTTTAATGACCGGGTTATTCGACTGTAAACATTTCTCTTATTTTAAAATAATTAGCATCAAACAATATGTATATTATTTATTCTATTTATTTTATTTTTATTTTATTTAGTTAATTAATTGTGAAAGGGATCTAATATTTAAAAAATGATATAATATTATTGGAGCTTGCTGCAGCTTGATGTTAAATTTTAGTTTCTATTTTTATTTTATTTATTTTGTTAATCGTGAAAGGTATGTAATATTTAAAAAATTATACAATAATATTAAAACTTACGGTAGTATAACCGGACACTTTTATCTCAATAATAGGTAACAAATTATTTGAAAATAAGGACAATTTTAATTATTAAAAATATTTTTCTGGAAAAACTAGATTACATAACAAAGTCTTATGCAGTAAAAATGTAAAATATCTTCATAAATGATTGCTCCAGATTTGTCAGAAAAAGTTTGAACCAAATCAATGACCGAACGATCGCGACTTTTCTCTGTTAGCCTAAAATATTCGAAGCGCTTCTGTGGGAATTTATTCAGTAGACTGATTGATTTCTACGTCTTTTATGGTAAAAGTCAATCAAAGTTTCGAAAAACATTTTAAAGAAATGTTTGTGCGAATGCAGCTCGTCGATTCTTCCGTTGATTCGATCAACGAGTGAAAGCTGCAATTAGTAAAGTTGACTCTGTGCGACATACTTTCGTCGAACAGTATTTGGCGAGAAAAAGGAGCTCGCCGGCAAGAGATTGTGTTCCTTTATCGGTCAATGTGAATTGTGTTGAACACGAGAGATTGTCCGGCACGTACATATCTAAACGTCATCGTTGACCAGCGGAGAAAACTGGAATACCGTGCTTGAAATCGCGCGATCTTCATCTCTTGTTTTGTGTCCAGGCTAAAGCGTTATTTATTCTTCAGCGGTGAATTGTCAAGGTAGCATTTTCGCGTGTGTGCCGTCGAGGTCAGGTAACCGTGTACACAGCCGGCTTACGGCCGTATAGCTTTTTGCACTGTGGTTTGCATTTCATCGCTTTTACCCTCTGTTTTCCGACCTTTTTATGTCTGTGATCCGCGGCGGATAGTATTTGGCCGAATAACTGGGTAATAAGTGGCATTTAATCGGCTTAAATCCAGCTACTTGCTTTCAACGATTATTAAGTTCTAAGCTGTAATCCGTTATTAGTCAAGTTTCTGTAAACTTGAACTTTATATACCTTCAAGTACTGTTACATCATTATCGGATGTAATACAGAGTGAATTCGTCAATCGTTCATTTAATGGAAGACTGGTGTAATAGTTGTTTTAATAATAAAATATTTGTTTTAAAGAAATCAACCATTAGATGTAATTAATAATTATTGTATATATAAAAATTAAACAAATTTGTGTGCTTTAATCTATACTGCATTTTGTATAATGCCTCATTCCTTTAGTACAGATATATTTTATAGAATTTTTGTCATAAATCATATGTTTTTAGCACATTAAATATATACGTTTGCGTGTACCATTTACGGTACACGTGGCTTGCAGATCAAGTTAAATGTCTACCATACATGGAACGCGTGGCACGGAACGTGTTAATAGTTAGCTACAAGAGGAAGGAATATGACTGCTATTACGAGTCCTGTGTACAACGACGTCTTGCTATTTCTACTACAATTTGTATTTGAATTAAGAAATTTATTCTTAATTATTATTCGTTAATTTCGTATTTAATTTCAACATTACTACATTAAACTCTAAATGTTACTAACGTATGTTGCTTCGCAAGAATGACCAGACTGAACTTATTTTCCCTGTTTTGAACGTAATTTGTGCTTACATGAAGAAAATCATTCAGTCATTTTCTACGCATGATTCTTTATAATTTCAACGTTGATGTTACAATACAAAATATGAATCCGATTGTTTCAACTAGCACGATAAATTTAGTATTAAAAATGCTAAAAGGAACTCGTCTCGCTGTGCAAGTAGTTTTAAAACATATTCAATGTTGTAAAAATAACAACTAATTAAAAAAGCAATTCTGAATACGCTATCGGAAAAATGATCTTTTCCACGTGTACAAACAAATATTATCCTCAATACCGAAATCTGATTTACTGAGAACGTCAACGTCGCAACGTCCGATTCGCTTAGGAGCAAACGCGACCACTAGAGACATCGAACGCGGGCTTACCTGTCGATAGAAATCGCCATTAATGTGAAGACGCTGGCACATATAGTGAGCACTGCAACGAACTGGCAGATCTTGCAATAGAGCGTGCCAAAAGGCCAGTGGCTGTTCAACATGTAGATATAATTGAACGTGACGTTCAGGGTGGATACCATAGCGTCCGCGATACTGAGGTTCACCAGAAAATAATTGGTCACGGTGCGCATTCGCTTATGCGCCAGAACAATCCAAATCACGATTAGATTGCCGCCGGTGGCAACGGTAATCATACAGGCGAACAGCAACGTCCAGATCATTTGCCTCCACCATGGCAGCTTAAATTGATTCCTCAACTCCAGATCCGTAACATTGGTGGTATTGTAATAAGTGTAATTGTCCATCCACAATGTGCTG
Source organism: Augochlora pura (assembly GCF_028453695.1). Lineage (NCBI taxonomy): Eukaryota > Metazoa > Arthropoda > Insecta > Hymenoptera > Halictidae > Augochlora > Augochlora pura. Next base: position 17,056,869 of record NC_135774.1, on the reverse strand, counting down.
TTCCAAGGGTCGGGCGTGGTGTCCATAAAGACGTCGAGAGCCTGCATCGCTTCCATTACTTCGCCAATGGTTTCAACAATTTCGAAGAACGCGTCAATTTTCACTTCACGTGTATTATTTGATACCTCTATATTCCGTGGGTTACTTAAAGCGCGCACTCCGCGACAACAAAGATCCTATGTACATAGTCTCTACAGTTTTACTATCCGAACAGAAATTTATTATGCGTTCGTTTAAACGGTTTCGAGATTCTGTATAATTTATTTTAGCGTTCTTTTTATCTTATACTTTAGAACCACGATTCGTTTATTTCTCTCGTTCTCATTAAAAGCGAATTTCATTGACTATTTCGTGGCTTCATTAGACCGTTATGATTTAATGGCCGCCTCAGTGTTTCGGGGATGATCCGGTTACTACTTCTACAACGGCGCAGACAGAATAGTCGACGTTTACCCTCTTGTCATGTCTTGTCGCCCCTAACGTCTTTCTTCCGGTCGCTTAATCGAAAACCAATTAGGCCTATACAGACACTTTTTCTCTTCTACAAATTACTCTTCCGAATTCTCGAGAATCGTTCCGATATACATCCTTCTTCGATCGACCCTAGCTCGGAACTCGATAACATCAATCATTCGTAACAGCAGACCGACGAACAACGTTCCAGGGACAACTTCTGCCGCGACAAAAACAACACCTTTCCCGTTGTTCTGCCCGCCCCTAAGACCCCGAGTTCCATGGATAATTACGCCCGGAAAAGTTCCGCCGGTATTGTCGAAGAAATCCTCGCCGGAATTCGCAGTAAGTTAAAGTCGACTTCCTTTCCCTTGTCCGATCGGCGAACATCTCGATCCAGCGCAGGTATCTTCCCTATATCTCGGTCTGTCCCTTTGTTCCTGTCTATCACGGCTGAGAATACGTAGGAGATCGTTGCGCTGATGAGCACCAAGGCGGAGAGCTGTAGCCCCGTGACGGGCTTCTGTTCTATCCCGTTTCGGCTCGTCTTTTTCTCCGCTCTGTCCCTCGTACTATCCCGCTGTCCCTTTTTTAGCCTTCGCCAGGGGCTAGCACTTTGCGTCAGTTTTCATTCCTCCCGCGTCCCGCCGTCCACCCAGGATGTTAATGCACATTCCTCCCGCGTTTTCTTGCCCCGTCGAGAACGATAATCTCATCGACTACGGTGTCCCCTCAAGTCCTTAATCAAAGAAACTAAGTCCGCCGCTTAACAGACGGCTGTTCTCGTGCGCCGCTGCTCCTCCATGAGATACACTTTGTGCTTCGCTCGGTGTAACTGCTCCGAGAAATTCGAGGAACTTCCCATTGACTTCGGGCCGCGCATAGAGCTAACAGGTTTTAAAGAAAGCCCCCCCCCGTAGGAATTCGCGGATCACACCGCGTGTTCCACAATGTTCTCCGGCAAGTTCGCGAAACTTCGTGCTTCCGAGCGGGTAACTTCGGGAACCGCCGCTGTCGCTGATCGAGCCGAGAATGTCGAACGTTGCAGCATCTTTCCGATGATGAATCCCGGTTGATTGATCACCGCTAGTGCCGTGGCTGATCGAGATCACATGTCAATAGTAATACGAAAATTGCTGGCCGATGAAAGACGCCTTCTCGGTGATAATTTCGTTCTGGTTGCCCGGTGTGCCAACGACACTCAGAAAATTATTTTCAGGTATTCATCGCTCGGAACGAGGACAAGGATGCCTCTGGCCGTAGCCACGGTCGTTTCCACGATGCTTCCGACAATCCTCATCGGAATCGGCGCCCCAGAATCGCGCCCGGATACTTTTTCCTTTCGTTCGGGCGAACTATACCGCCGCTAACGTTCCGTCACGTTTGCAATTTCTACGGAAACGTTCTGCGGTCCGCTAGAACGGGGCAGCTCTGAAACAGAAATTACGAAAAATGGTTAGCGTCTAATGTCTAGGAAGCCGTTGATAGGCGGATATCAGACTCGCCCGTGGAAACGAATTTTGGCAAGATTTTCGCTTGCTTGAAGAAAATCCAAGATTTTATTGTATCCGGGATTACCCAGCTTCTCGTTTACCGAAAATTTTTATTCGACATGGTTTGGTGAGTTGTGACATTCGTATTAAATTAAGCTTAGTGATAAATATATAATTGACTTATTTTTTTAACTCTAGATTTACAGGTCACGAATTTTCTATTTACGGTTATTCAAGTTGTAAAGACACATTTATGAGCTATTTAATCAATATATGTGTTACTACGGCAAGTAATAAAATAACTCCTGTTAAAAATCAGAATAATTGTCTTATTGATATTTTTACAAACTATTATATTGTAAAATAGTTGCTCTTAATGCTTCGTAAATCCTCCGTAAATGATTGAAGCACTGCTCTAAAAGTTTTAAGTTATTTACTTATGGCTAATAAGCTTACCGCGTGCGAAATAGAAATTGTTATGTTAAGTTAAGTTAGTTATGTGGACCATAAATTATATAAAAACGTTTTCCCTCTTTTAATCATTCTAACAAGTTAAAATTAATATCCTTTATTAATATAACATTTAAATAAATGCATAAAACTTGCAATCTATTAATATTGTTTAGATATTGACAATGTGTAGGTAGTTTTCAAACTAAAAGATTACTGCGACTTAATATCATTTACTTTGCAAGATTTTCTCGAATATCATTTGCAGATTAAAAACGCAAATTCTTTCATTTAAATTCGGAAGGAGTACAGCGGTAGCTAACAAGTGGTGCTAAGCACTTAAAAATCACCGTGAGAAGCTTACTAACGAATATCGTGAACCAGGAGAACTTTAAATAGTTACTTAAATTTGCAAACCTAAAATTTCTGCTGCCTCTGAAGCTGTAGTGCTTTCGGTTCATGCAAAAATAATGAGAACGTGAAAGTTATTTCAATGCCATTAATTATTAGCAATTTTGTAATATTCTAAGTATTACTAGATGCCAGTAATTTAAAAATACCTTCAGTATTATTAAATATTAGTGATATAGAAATATCAATAATACTGAGTATCAGTAATTTTAAAATATCTTTAGTATTATTAAATAACAGCAATTTCTTCTTATTATATACAATACTATAATTCGTAAATATCCATACCATAATATCAACTGTCTTTAACAGCAACCCTTCATTTCGATTAAAAATTTTTCGATTGCAGCAATTTCATAGAATAGAAAAAATATTATGTTTATCGTATGCTTTCCTCGAATGCTCTAAGATTAATGACAAGAGATTAGAACTTTGCTTCAATTTTAAAGAACAAGATAACATCCATACTCAATAAATTATTACTAAAAATGTCGATTGCAAGTTAAATTCGCCAAAATACAGTGAGGGGTTAATAATTATATTTCAAATAGACCCTCGATGAAACCTAACTGGAATCTAACTCTGTCCATTTTAAAATTAGCTAGCAAAAATCATAAATAAATTCAATATTACACACTCAAAAGATTTAATATATTCGGTAAAGCGAATCGCGCGCAATTAGTCCAAGTGAATTAAGAACCTCTAGAATATGTATAGTAAACTATTAAGCACTTCTAAATAACATTAACTTTACTACATTCAGCACACGTGGAACCACCCCAGATAAGTGAAACAAACGAGCGAGGAGCAATTATCACGTGCATCGGTTTAGTGCACTGTCGGATGCCACCGAAGTCGCGGAACAATACTGTCATAAACAATGACCCCTGAGAGACATCGTTAATGATCGGTACGGTCTGTTCTCGGAATCGCTCCCTTAATCAAGTCGGACTGCCCTGCGCCGAATTCAGTTCCTTGAGATAAAACAATCACCGTCGTTTTCCACTTACTAGATATAGTACAGTCGATCGATTAACACGATTAATTGGACCGTTTATTTTGAAAGTGGTTTAAGTCCATTTTTTCTTGTTTCGAGAAAATTAAAGGTTAACATATCTAGTCATTAAAAAATTTAGGTAAATTATGTGAAGTCTGGCAATGTTTCTACTGTTTTATTAATATGTAATTTGTTTATATAAATCTGTTTTAACTTACACCACTATTAAAATTAGACCATTGTAAAAATCGTTTTATTTCAATTTAGAGAAATCAAATATCACTTTAAAATATACTTCATATTAATCCAGTTTTGTTTACAAGTAATGTCACGACATAAAATAGAAGTCGTATTTTTAATTGTAGACGATATAATTACATTGTTAAAATTACAAGGTACTGATAGTATTTAATAATCCTCTGCATGGGGCACTGTTTCGAAATATGCATGATGCACCGGAGGTATATAAGGTAATAACTGCTTGATGTCTTTATATTTTACATAAGTAATAGGCCTA